>NC_085037.1:9363106-9663106 GCF_963692335.1 Osmerus eperlanus
AATCCGGTCTGTCCACAAAGTTTTTGGACTTCAGAGAGCAGCTGACACAGACCGACAGTATATTACTAGAGGGACTAGATGGCTATTTTTAAAGTCCATATTTTCCATGATGCCCTGTTTGTCCTTTCGGCTGTCCAGATACACTGCTGTAAGTTAAGTTGAGATGAGTTAGTAGACTTTCAACACTGTGGAGACCTGATATCCAAGCACTGGCCTCTGGCATCCTCCTACTGCACACTCACTCTCTATTGACACCAGTTGAGTTGACTCCAAACAATCCTGATCCAATATGTACCTTAGTCAAGTTACTCTCCTGTCAAGACAGTAGAAAAACTGATAAATCTTGAGACAAAGTGAAAAAAGTGCCCCATTTTGTGTATTTGAATGCTTGGAATCATGAAGTGATAAACCTGTCACTATGTGCTGCATAGCTATATATATATATAATTTTTTTTTTTTATCACAATCATGAATGTACAAACAATGTCATTCAAAAAATGTCATACTATACAATATTTTGTGCTGCTCTTTACACTGTATGACATAAAGTTGACCTGCTGTATGGCATTCAGAGCAACAGACAGCAAAGGGACTTGGTTTCCTGTACAAGAGGGAGATTATAAACGTCTTTGCCATTGCCAAGTGTGATTAAATGTGGGGTCAACACCTATTATGACTGTCAAATATCTCTGTCTAATTATAACTGCTGTCAGAAGCTCTCATGTCTCAACACTGCAGAGACACCATCCTTGTAAATCCTGCTTAAACATGGTAACATGTGACCGATGTATTGGTGCAGGGGAGCTCAAGTCTGTTCTGAGACAATAGCTCAATCGAGCCAAAGCCCAGCTAGCAGAAGGAAGACTGGTCTTCAATTCTTCTGTGCTCACACGTCTGTCGTTAGCATATGAATTGCACTGCTGTCCTGCCACATCACTTCACAAACCAATACATGCTGTACCTGATCAACTTGACAAACCACTCTTGATTGACGAAGGAATGTTGTTAGCTGTGGCCCACAGACATGTAAGATCAGAATGTTTTACAGGCAGGGGCAGGAGTGAATTACCCGGATGCTCCAAGAACCCTGGTCCAGGCAGGCAGCCCCTCAGAGCCCCAGCCCTGACAGATTGTCCTTCCTCTCTGCTCCTCCACTTGACCAGCTAATCAGTCTAAAGACGGCAGCGTGCAGGCTAGCAAAGGGTATTTAGAGAATGTCCCACTGTACAGACAGGATAAGCTCCTTCTTTACTTCCTGATGAGCTGAGCACTGCTACTCTCCTTCGTAACCTACAACCTTCAAGGCAGGGTGACTTTGCAGTTTAGTGTCGTGATTCACAGCCATTGAAACAATCACTCATTTGTTCAGGTGCTTGAATTTTTTCATTTCTTTCACTTGTATCTTTGTCAGTTGATGAATAAGTCAATAAAAGGGAAGTTGCAAAACTGATTCGGCCTGATATGTATGTATTGCACTTTAGTTTACATGATACATATACATTAAATAGCATGACCACCTGATACAGTCTGTCTCACACTTCAACTCATCTTCACAGTTTCTGTTTTGTTCAAGTATCCTGCTTCATCACATTATTCCTCCATGACTGAAAAATTCAGTCATCAGTTTTAAGGAGTTCCAGGGAATCAGTCTATTTATTTTCACTTCCCGGTGTGAAATGTTAAGTCAGCATTTGCCGATATGTTTGAAAACATGTTTTCTTGGGATGGTCGTTCCATGAGATGCCTCATTTGACACTGAAGGCTTTCAAGGATACATTTCTATTTCAACAAGTGGCATATAATTAAATTATGGGATGGGAATGATCAAGGCAAAAACTGGTGTCCATGAAATGACTCCCTTTGACTCACAACATAACGGTGTAACAACCCTAACTTTTGTAGGTGGGAGCAGCAGTTTGTTTAAATCTTTGGGTTCAACACTAGAGCAAGGAAGCTCTGCATCAATAACTGCCATACACCATTGGTTCAATATCAATAGAGGATGGACTGAAGAATGCCTTAAGGCATTATTATGCAAGTGGCCTTGAACAGAAACATCTGATGATGTGAAAATGACACCCAGCACAGCCAGTCAATTGCATTACACAGTGAGACATTAAACAGGCCTCTTTTTTATCACCCAGCAGCCATGTGTTTCTGCATGACATAGCACAGCCTATTGCCTCACTGGCTGGGGTACCAATGCAGTCTATTACAGCAGGGCTATTAAAATAAAACAATGGGCATGCTTTCTCTTTCAGGGTTATAGCAGGTACTGTAAATGCATGTTGATGCATCACCATGTGGATGGGAAATATATGCTGTTATGTGGCAAACAGCTTGACTATGCCCGTTTGCAAAGAGGATGGAAAATCAATTACAAAAGAAGGTCCAAAGGGACAGGTAGCTTCTACTAACAGAGGACATCACTGTGAGGAACAAGGAGCAGGACATCACTGTGAGGAACAAGGAGCAGGACATCACTGTGAGGAACAAGGAGCAGGCAACACTGTGAGGAACAAGGAGCAGGACATCACTGTGAGGAACAAGGAGCAGGACATCACTGTGAGGAACAAGGAGCAGGACATCACTGTGAGGAACAAGGAGCAGGACATCACTGTGAGGAACAAGGAGCAGGCAACACTGTGAGGAACAAGGAGCAGGACATCACTGTGAGGAACAAGGAGCAGGACATCACTGTGAGGAACAAGGAGCAGGACATCACTGTGAGGAACAAGGAGCAGGACATCACTGTGAGGAACAAGGAGCAGGACATCACTGTGAGGAACAAGGAGCAGGACATCACTGTGAGGAACAAGGAGCAGGCAACACTGTGAGGAACAAGGAGCAGGCAACACTGTGTGGAACAAGGAGCAGGACATCACTGTGAGGAACAAGGAGCAGGACATCACTGTGAGGAACAAGGAGCAGGCAACACTGTGAGGAACAAGGAGCAGGACATCACTGTGAGGAACAAGGAGCAGGACATCACTGTGAGGAACAAGGAGCAGGCAGGACTTGGGTGCTCTCTTTCTTTTATTCTTTTTTACTGTGATCATTTTAAACTCTTAAAAACAATGTTTTTAAGATACAACCAAGTGAAAGATAACTTGGCAGACATTTAAGATTTTTGCTTTGATGTCCTTTAAAAAAAATCCCTTCTCATTGACTGATTGCCTATGTATCATCTATGACCCAGTTGTTTCTTGTAGCATTGCATTGTGTGGGTATACCAGCCCCCAGGCCCCAGCTTACCCCCTCCCTCCCCAACCCCACACACACATTGTCTCCACTGGCCTACAACTCTGGGTCGTCACGTAAATGCTGTCAGACCTGTGTTTCTAACCACATCCTTCCCTCGACTTCTTCCAAGACATTAAATGAGGGAGCAGGGTGTGACTGACGGGCGCATCTTTATGAGCCAATTAAAGATGGTTTTAGAAAGCGGCATTAGGGTGCTCCCGTATCATAGAGACCGGATTCTCCTGGGCAGGTTTCCCCCTTCTCACGGGAACGGTAACCTGACACCTGCTTTTGTTTTGTTACGCAGGTAGATAAAGGAACAGGTGCGGGGGAGGGGGGGGGGGCTGAGTAGGGATGCATCACTGTTCTTTGGTTTCTCGGATTTCAACATTGCGAGGATAGAGGGAAGAACCCAAAAAGAGGAGACAGGGAGGGAGTCAGAAGCACAAGGGAATTGCAGTGTGGGGACATGAATCGCCAGACTTGTGAATTGTCTACTTCCAACCGTGCTGCAGTGAGATAGAGAGAGCGAAGGAGGGAAAGAGAGGAGCACATTAAATTAGGAGAGTAGTTGCCGACAATATTACATTCATACACACGATACCAGACAGGAGACTGCTTCAGACACGGTCTCTCTCTCTCTTTCTGTCACATATATTCAGTTGGTACACCCAAAGGCACTCACAGACCGCAGACAAGAACCAGAAGTCATGAAGACCGGCAAGAAATCCTTCATAGGTAAGAACCAATTCAATTAATTGAGTGTGAAATACAACAAGCAAGTGTTGTTGACTCCACGGCAGAAGCAGTCTACGGATGGGGTAACTGCTTCAGTTTTATTTTCTTATTCATCGCTGTTCGTCTCCTATTCTCTTCTTCATTGTGTGAACGATGTGATCCTGGGCTGAGTGGAGGGAGTTCATATCACCTCCAGGAGAAAACATCCTATGCTTCACTCCATCCATCGACCAAAGAACAGCTCAACAGAACCCAGGCTTGGACCTCTGAAAGACAGATCTCAGTCAGACAACGCTGTCTGATATCTGGACTGTGTTGGGACTGTGTTGAGACTGTGTTGATATATATTTTTGCACCGGCTACCCAGTCAATAATTCATTCACATTGTCACAACCTAGACCATGTCTGGAGTTAAAGGGGGAATCCACCCTTGAAGTAACTTGAGTCACGCCATTCTGACATGGACTCAATGAGGCCTATGAGCATGAAAAGTGTATTGGCTTGAATGAGGAAGGTTGTTCTCTAATACATCTCTCGGCTGTGACATTTACTGAACTGTGAGAAGATGAGGGATCCTGGCGAAGTCCCTGACACGTGAAAAGTATTTAAATATTCACCTGCTGCACAGACAACTGTGGCCAAGGGAGCAAACTGTAGAGATCTACGAGTTTCTCACAAAATACAGATATCCCTGTTCTTAGTCGTAGGAATTTTAACAGTGAAATAGCCATAGTAGAAGGTCATAGAGGTATCACTGGTTGCCCCGTTTAGGTGGTTGTGGCAGTTAGCTTGACTGTTCATCTCCTTCAATGAGTTCTACCAGAAACACTCCAAGGTTGTCAAAGGTGAGCTGATTTGATTGGATTCAATACCAAAAACAAGTGAAACAACCAGCCATTCTATCTAGTTGATAAAGTGAAAAGTAATTTTAGCCTCTCTGTTGGTATAATTTTGTGTGCCTGAGTACAAGCAGCAATACCAGTGATGCCATAACGCTTAAAGCACAGGGTGGACACAGACGTTAATTCGAATAGGCACTGGCAGAAAAAGAGCTGCAAAAGAAAGGAGGCGTCGGGGGAAGAGGCTCTGGAAGAAAATGAGGAAGAGAGCCATCGATAGAGAAAGACAGGGATGACGGACATCTGATTATATGTGATTTAACAGGTGAGACATTCAAGGAAATTACAGCGTAGGCTTATTACCTAGAGGCACTCTCATCAGGGAGGGATGAATCAATGGAGCTGGAACGACTGAATGGGCAAAAAGCTTTCACTCCGCTTGCCTCTTTCTGAGCAAAATAAAAGCGCCCCCATTTGCCACCCACCTGACACTGGAGCCCAAACCCACCCCACAGCGTGAGGGGAAGCGGGGGAGGCCTAAATGACTCATGTCCCTGCTGCACCTCCAGACGGCCTCCCTACCTTCCCACTAGCCACCATACCAGAACCAGGCAGATTGAGGCCCTGGCTAGGCAACACACAGCCAGCACACCTATCAACCCGGCAGAGACTCGTGTAGTCAAGGCAATGGAAAATAATTGTAGTAACAAGTGTTGAGAGAAAGCCCTGTGTTTGAGGCTTTCACTGGCACTTCCAACTGCAATAGCAGTGCCATTTGTGCCACCTGTCTACTTGGCATTAATCAGACAACCAGACGGCAAAAGAGAAAGGAGGGGGGATGCATTTAGACTTTTTGAAAGGTTTTGAAAGAGTGGCTAAATATAAAATCTTTTAGCTAGTAGTGCTGACACTGAGGTGTTGTTTCCTATAGAGATAACGTATCTGTTCCTTCATTACGCAAATGTAAATTCACTAGGCAACTATTGGTTTAGGCTGCCACAGATTGTCATCAAGACTGGCTACCACCTCCAAGTTCAGTTAGTGGACAGAAGAAAAAGGCAATGGATGTTTAATTCATCACAATGCATCGTGGTCAGGTTTCAGACATACATCTGATCGGAGTTGTCTTACCGTTGTGTTCTTTTTGTTCTTCTCATTCTCCAAATTCTCAGCCGGTCTAAGAAAGCTGAAGTTAGACAGGGTTACATTTTCTATTTGTAAATATGCCTCATTGACATACAGTGAGGGTAATAACACATAATCATTTCTTCATTCTTTTCATTTAATTTCCTTTCTCAGTCCTGGTTTGAGACTTTGACAGTGACGTCTGTCTTTTTAACCTTTGATGTGCTCCTAATCAGCTGACAGTCTAGTATGACTTAGAGGAGGCTGTGGGAAAAAGACAAGAGGTCAGGGAGTATGTCCTGCCAAGACTGCTGTACGGTGTCAGTGACGTGCAACCGGATCTCCTCTGTGTGTAAAGAGATGAAGACTGAGACGGCTTGCTAAGGTGACACAGCCTGAGGTGATACAACACGATTCTGACCAAATGTCCTGTGCTTTCTGATCAAACAGCGCACGGTTACCAAGCTTAAAGAACTTCTGTACTTGTTTCACACACGTTGTGTCGCATTGAAATGCACGTTTAACAACTTTTGTTGAATTGTAATAGACCAGAGCATATCAAGGTAAATAAATAGAATATAATTTAAATAATTTAAAAACTGGATGATGCAAAGTGTGACAAGGCAGTTAGATAACTAACAATTTCCTTTGTGATCTCCCATCCTTATAATTCAGGCTTTGGGCAATCAGGCTAGATTTGACACACATATATAACTTACATAACAGGGTCAGTGGACTACATCTGTGACAGCTGGATAGTATGTTGGGCTTAAAGGGGCATGATGTCATTTTAGAACAGGATTTTATATAATGTCATGGTGATGGAAAGCCACCTTTCAACCTTGACCTCCAAAGGCGCTGTGAGCGCTGCAAGTTGAGGACATCTTCATTTGGTCTTATGTCACCAAGATGGACATAATGACATTTATTTTTTAATTCGGGTTTGTACAGTGCCACTCTAAATGCACAGTACTTTCCCCACTGGTTTTCTTTGTGATGTCATACAATATGAGCATGTCACCACATCTCTGCTGGTGATGCAGACTGGAAGCTGGAATGATTTAATCATGCAATGGATTCCCTCATCTTCATGAATGAATCATTACATCACATCATTGGTCTAAGCAGTCTGTATGGGATGCATTTCTTTATGAGATCAGTTGCAGAAGTCAATATGATTATATTATTGCATCCATTTTGATTTGTATTGATACAGACTGCCTTTAATCATTTGGTTTTAGCTATTAGGCCTGCAGTATCTTTCCACTGAGACAAAGAGGTTGCGGTGAAGAGGCGGGGGAAATGACGGGGTGATCGTGCCTTCGGCATCTCCGCCAATGCGGTGAGCTATTCTCGCAAGCCCCCGCCTCCTGCAGGCAGGACGAAGAGCTGCGGAATCCCGTGACATCACTTAACCAAGAGTTGCCTTGGTAACTCTGATTATGTCAGTGTATTTTGCGTCCCGAACCACGTGCTCCCTATATAATAACTGGTTCCTCTCGCAGTGGATAGCGGCATTTAGAACTGATCGCTTCCTTGACAGGCTCCATAGGCGCGCAGTGAGGCATCTAGAGCAAGCAACTTGGGTGACTTATTATATCAGCTGTTTGGAAGCTTGTTTCTGAGCTTGTTGGATATACATTTTCCTCACCATGGCTGTCACAGAGGCTGGATGTGATTTGACTTATTGCAAAATGAGGGGCATTGTAACAGTTCTTACTGGTAAGCATCATTGTTCAACCTTAACTTGTGATCGAGATTGTTGATTAATTAACTTTTGAATATCCTGTAAACGGCAGTGTATGAGAATGACTGGAGATTGGCATCACCTCTAAACCTGGTGTTTTATAGGCTACCACAAACAATTTTCTGTTTGGCTATGATATGGGAGTCCGACGTCCCGGCACCAGAATTTGAATTGTCCATTGTTCCTTAAAGACGCTCACACAAACTCTATATTGTGATGGTTACGTGGTTATGTGATTTTCGCATTATTGTGATACCGCATTCATTCTTTAAGATATGGCGGGGATACCCAAAACAGTTCCGTTGCGCAACGCATAATCTCGTAGCCTACATGTAAATTTGGCCCACAACAAATTTTCCCCTACACCATATTATAATGTTGAATATGTTGAAACAATCTCAGCGGCTCGGCTTGTAGCTCACTTTGTTGTTAACATATGAGTCTGTAGGTGCTGGCACCGCACAGCCCAGTATTGGAGAACAATATTGACTGATGATGAATTCTCTAGGTTCACAATTGACGTGAGCTGCCTATATGCTTGTTATCCAATTACAGCTTTCATCAAGGAAAGGAAAATGGGACTGAACGACTTCATCCAGAGGCTAGTGTCTAACCCGCATATCTGTCAACAGTAAGTATAACACGTGAAAAATATGGTTTCAGAATGGAGCTGTAATAATAGCCTACACTTCAAATAATAGCAAAAAACACCATTAACACTCAAGTGTGCACATTCCCTCTTGGTGCGTCACTTAAACCCTGGGGTGTCTTAATAAAATAAATGGAAGATCGGGTCAACGTCCAGTTTCCAATCCAATCAGCCTCATTCAGCCGTTGCTTGGTTTGGCTGTACATGCTGTGACCTCCGTAATCTGCCCTCAAGCAGGCAAAGCCATAGCCAGAATAGTTCTTTCGTGTTCCACGTAATCTTCCCGCCGCGGCCTCTGGAATGCATAAGCACCTTTATGCAAATCCCCTCGGTCCGCTAGACTAGATAACACCATAATTCAATTAAGTGCGCACCACACAATGTCTTTCCGCCATTCACGTTCACACAGGTGTCCAGGTTCGGACCTGTAAATGTCCTAATTAGCTAATTTGTCCAACTGCTTCCTCCAGATGCTTGGGCAGTCTGTCACTACTTTTATGTCTTGACTTCAAGGCCATATATAGATAGTCCTATAGCCTCTTGTTAGGAACCCTTCCTTGATCAGTGTTGTTTTTTTGTTGATGTTGCTCTTAATTGACAACTAAAATGTCTGGAATACATCCTACCCAGGAATGAAGTTAACCTTATTGACTGTCCTATTAACAGTCTCTCTTTGAGACTCATGTCTTCCCTCTCCCTCCATTGTCATTTTAGCAAAGCAGGGATTGTTTTACTCACAACATTGAACCTTATCATAGCAGATACTGAGAAACAAAATAATCAATGACAATTCAATCTAACATTGTTTTCTCTCTCTCTCAGCTCTGAAGTTAGCACATTCCCGAAGATTGATGAAAACCAGAATGATGAGATGGAAAATGATGAATATGGAGATAGTCCTGTAAGTGATCTGCATGCTTGACTATTAGGACTAAAATGCTGTAGGATAGTATGTATTGTTACCTAGCGATGGATGTAGCATTGATGTTGCTCTAAGATTGATTTTTATCTGTCTTCTGTCCATCCCCCCTTTCAGATGTGCCTGACAATGGCAAGAACCTCATTGGCTGAGGAGTATCAGTAAGTAGACTTGACACCTTATGTAAAACTCTCTATCTCTGTCTCCTCATTCTATGTTTTCCATGTCCATCTTCACAATTTTAAAATGTTATCTTTCTGTCTATCTTTACCTTGTACCTTAGGATCAAGCCATGTGACTTTGACTACCTGAAAATCATCGGAAAAGGAAGTTTTGGGAAGGTGAGCGTCTGTTTGTGCAGCCCCATTGACGATGATATTAGACCATTCGTAGTGTGATAGTTGCACTCTTTCAGTAGTTGAGCTTAACATGTTGTCTGCTGTGTTACAGGTGCTATTGGCTCGGCACAGGGAGAGCACTAAGTATTATGCTGTCAAGGTTCTTCAGAAGAAAATCATTTTAAAGAAAAAAGAAGTAAGCTTTACTCTCAATTACTGCACATAATTTTCCTGTTTTCCTCTCTCTGATGAGTCTTCTTTGCTAACCTAATTGCCTCTGCCTTTCCCCATCCAGCAAAAGCACATCATGGCAGAGAGAAGTGTTCTGATGAAGAATATCAAGCATCCCTTCCTGGTGGGACTGCACTACTCCTTCCAGACCACCGACAAACTCTATTTTGTACTTGATTACGTCAATGGAGGAGAGGTAAACCACTAGAGCTACCTATGTTCTGCACCAAATGGTGAAAAGAGGAACTTGAGTTTATACACATTAAACCTACATTCACTCAAGTACTTAATCCTGCTGTATTTTCTTTCTCAGCTGTTCTACCATCTGCAGAGAGAGCGGGTATTCCTGGAGCCCAGAGCCAGGTTCTATGCTGCTGAGATAGCCAGTGCACTTGGCTACCTCCATTCCCTGCATATCGTTTACAGGTAGGAACCAACAATCCACAGCGCCCCCTGCTGGAAAAACTGGGGTTACTCAGCAGTACAATTACACTGGAATGAATGGTCAAGGTGCATTGTTGGAATTTCATTGAACACATTTCCTTTCTCTCATTCACAGAGACCTCAAGCCTGAGAATATCCTACTAGACTCTCAGGGCCATATTGTCCTGACTGATTTTGGTCTTTGCAAGGAGGGTTTGGAGCCCACTGGGACTACCAGCACCTTCTGTGGGACTCCAGAGGTACGGCAAACCCTACTATGACCCTCTCATTTCCTCCTTGATTCATGTGTTATTTAAACAGCTGAAGACAGTAGGGATTGGGGCTTCGGAAGGATTTGTTTCCAATCGTGCTTTCATGTCCTCCACAGTACTTAGCCCCTGAGGTGTTGCAGAAGCAGGCGTATGATCGCACCGTTGACTGGTGGTGTCTGGGGTCCGTGCTCTATGAGATGCTCTATGGCCTGGTAAGTGACCTGAATTCTTTTAATCACCTCTTTTCCTCCAAAAACCTTTTCTGGACCAATAGGTTATAGTATAGTCAATATATGATACCTGTTCATTAGTGAATGTGGCCCCGGTATCCTCAATTGATTTCCCTATCTTTGTCTCTCCCCATAGCCTCCCTTCTACAGTCGCAACACAGCTGAAATGTACAACAGCATCCTGCACAAGCCTCTGGTGCTGAAGCCCAACGTGTCCAATGCAGGCAGGGAGATTCTTGAGGGACTCCTGCAGAAAGACCGCACAAAGAGGATGGGCGCCAAAGATGATTTTGTAAGTAAATACAACACTTGCACACACACACGCATACATTGGGATAGGTTGTTAGTGTTGGGTGTTTTCTGTCAGTGGATTGACAGTGTTTTCTTCTGCTTTGCTCTTGCAGATGGAACTCCAGTTCCATTCGTTCTTTTCACCCATCAATTGGGAGGATCTTATGGCCAGGAAGATCATACCTCCATTCATTCCCTCAGTGGTAAGTAAAGTACACATCAATGTATGTTTACATTTACATGTATTCATTTAGCAGACGCTTTTATCCAAAGCGACTTCCAAGAGAGAGCTTTACAAAAAGTGCATAGGTCAATGATCATAAACAACGAGATAGCCCCAAAACATTGTGTTTGTGTTTCCTTCACAGAGCGGACCCACAGACCTGCAACACTTTGACACAGAGTTCACCCACCTCCCAGTGACATCCTCCCTGTGCAACACTGACTCCCTGATGGTGACCAGCAGCATCAAGGAGGCAGCTGGAGCCTTCCCTGGCTTCTCCTACGGCCCACCTGCTGACCACAACTTCATGTAAAGGCACATACCTCTGTCTTCCTAATTTCCGACCCAGAGACCACAGAGCCCGAGGACAAAGAGCAGAAAGAACACAATGCATCAGTCTGGGAATTCAGAACCGACTAGAACACCCTGGGATGGTTATTGCATGGCCTGCTGACAAGAAGTCTGACATGCTGATCTTGTGGATATGAACTTGTGAGGGGAACCCTACTCCTCTCCACTATTGGAACTGATGCAAAGAGTGCCAAGTTAAGAAAATAGTGACAACTCGTCCTCTAAAAACAGAAGATGTTGCTTTCTAATGGTTATGGACCACAGCCTCTGCCAGGAGACCTGTGAAGTGCATGAGGCTAGAAGGCTATTTGAAAAGTAGCTATTGAGCTAAACAAGAGCCAGTAGCATCAAAACTTAAGACTGACTATCTATGTGGACTACTGACCATGGAGGTAGCTGTAGATTGCCATGGCCTTATGATATTCTCCATCATCTTAAAGAACTATTTGTCTCTTCTCATTTCTGGTTGTTTTTTATGTGAATGATCAGTTGCACTTGAGAAAAACAGGGCAAATCTTAATTGAATAGATAGCTGCATATTTTGTCCCTTTTAAATTCAAATTTCAGTTACAAAAGGCAAACAACCAATTGACCTGGCATTTCAACAAAATATTTGCATTTGTTAATACCAAATGTATTGGACCAAATAATGAACTGTGGTACTTTTAAATAGTTTGTTGACCAATGTATTCTCAAACTACAGTTTCACAGTCAGTTGTCACAATCCTCGTGGTATCTTTATGTTGTGGCAATGTTTTACACGACAGTAGCTTTTTTGGAAGAAGAACTGTCTTAAGAACTTAAAATCTGTACCTGCTCATTATTTGCTTGAAACTCAAATCTTATATATTTGCTATATCTAAATGTTTAACTCTTACATATGACATGAAAAATAGTAAAATTCATGTTTTATTTTCTTACCTTTTGTCTTTGAATATATCTTCACTTCACCTATTTACCGTCAGAGACTGTGTTGACTTGAAGTGACATCTGCTGTTTGTAAACATTCATATATTTTTATCCATGAATTCAGAGAATGCGATGTGCAGTTTTATTAGCAATAATAGGCTTGTATTGATAATACATAATATAGCAACTTCTTGTGTGAATGTGTGTTTCATATCAAACACTCCAGATAATCGACCGCCAGATTGTTTCATATGCATCATGTACAAAATTCCTAGAATAGAGAGCTGTGAATGTTTTTTATTTTGTTAAGTGTGCCTGTCCAGTGATGTAAGGCTCCTAGCCTGGCAGTCCATTATGTTTGTACTGTATGTACATATATTGTATCTTCCCTGTAATCTTAAGGCTCTACATTAGGACCTGAAAAGCTTTGAACTAAAGAAAACTAAAAGCAGACAGAGGTTTTCAGATAGTACTGAAGTCATTGCTACACATGACTCTGGAAAGTGCAATAAAATCTCAGGCAAGAAAAATTATATTAAACAGTCAAATTCTGTAAACATATAATGAAATCTTGAAAACGGTAGTGTAATCCACTGTGTAATTTCTGCTACAAACATATTATAGATAGATAATATTGAAATAGTTCTGGATATGTACTATTTGATGGGTACTCTCTGATGAGTTTTACTTAAATATACTTGACTTGAAGTTTTACAACATTCTTGGATGACAACTTGATCCAACCAGTTGAAAATGAGCAAAAGGCAATACAGTTTTAGGAAACCTTCTTCCATATTTGGAAGCTTATCTTACTTGTTTTGAATTGTATCCATGTATATTTATTTACATGTCATTTCACATATTGTACTGTATGTTTTAAAAAGAATATATTGTATGGTTTAATTTAATATCAAATGATCATCTGTTTATAATCTGTCAGAATGGCTAATAAAATATGACCAAATTACAAACCCCCAAAATGCTTTATTTCTGTGGCTTTATTTTATTGAGCTGAGGAGTTGCACAATGTAAATATGTGGCATTATAGGCTTCTGAGAACTAAACGTTATCAACTAGACGTTTTACCCAATGGTTAGGCTACTGCAGGCATACCATTATGTGGATAGAAAAGTCTTTGTAACGAGCAAATTCACAAATCAATGTGCAATAAATTCCAATACACTTGCTGTAGAAAGCTCCCCTTCAGTTCATGGTTTAGCATTAGGCTACCTTAACACAACCTGTTCCCTCTACAGTCTCCACCAATCATTTGAGTAGGAAAAAAATATATACAATAAATAACTTGTCTACACATCTAAGAGCCTGCGTTTTGACCTGGATGCATGCAATGGCTCTGGTAAGTAGCCAGGTGCAGCATGCGTAACTGATGCTGACACTCCAGAGCAGAAGGTGGCGGTAATGCACCAATAAACTGGAGGCCAACCACCGTAAAACAACAAGAAGTTCGTTTTCTTGCTCGTCTCCTCGGCCCGACCTCGCTAGTTAGCTTACTTCAAATAGCGTACGGTGTCGGTGAGTGGTCAGAACTTCCTGCAAAATATAGTTCCCTAACAACAGACAAAGCTAGCGAGCTAGTACTTGTAGTAGTCTAGATTGTCTGGATTCAATACGAATACGTTTATTGAACAAAAGCACAATTCATCCCCCTATGGTAAGGTTAATAACGATATTTTATTGAGCTCATCTTAAATATAGCTAGCTAGGGCTACATTGTTTCCAGAACGTTGGAAAAAGAAGAGGGCAATGCCATCCAAATCCTAGCTGGCTAGATGGAATTTACTGTTGCGTTTACACGTTGCCTTTTGCTTGCTTGCTAGCCTATCTAGCTGAGTGTTATTGTTAGCCAGTTTGCTAGCTCTAGCTAGCGCAATCATGTAGCCAACTTTCTATTAAAGACATGTCAATACAGCTAGATTAAATACTTAAATGTTAGTTGCAAGGGACATTTTGTCATAGTAACTTGCTAGTTGCATGGCTGGTGTAACGTAACGTAGACTAGCAAGAGAGCACTGTAGCAATCTTAACCAAGCTAGCGGTATGTACTGCTTAGCTGGCTAACGCTACAATGCTGAATTTCACCTTCAGAACATGCTGTCCTTGATATGTAATTAACAAGGTATTGTAGGCTATACACTATTTCCACACGTAGTAAGGAAAAATGAAGGATTTGTGTATAATCTAGCAAGTTGCATTTGCGAGTTAGCTTAGCTAATTCTCGGATAATGTTTACAGTTAGGCAACTGCTGGCTGCCAAAGCGTAACGTTACTCACTACTGTAGCAATGTAAACAATCTGTCTTCGACACACTAGTAAGAAAGCACATCTCAGCAGTCAATAACTTGTGAGTTATTGCGAGTGAATGCATCGTCTGTAATAGCAAAAAAACTAAACATTTACACTTATTTAATACCTAGCTACTGTGAATTTCATTTTTTTAAATGTCTGAATACATCAGGTTGTTGTAAAGACTGATAATCAGAAAGATTTTACGTCGACATTGGTCGACTATTTTCTGCGTATTTAATGGAACTATCTTGATGAACATATATCGCAGACTACACTGTTGAAATAAAAGTTTCAAGGAAATAATACATGTCACCGTCATTGCATGGTCAAAGGTCCTCCTGTTGTGTTGAAAAGAAGTTTTGAAGTAAAAACTGTTACTGAGGACCTTGTTCTTGGTGCTCTGAGATCAATTATTCAAGCATTTAATTCATTTTAATTTGACACATTACAAATAGTTACGGTACCCCAATACCCATGGAGCATTATCCACCATCTACTTCCATCCATCAGGCTTCAATTGGATAAATAAATAGCATTCATGACAGCACAATGGTCATCGGACATAAACTGACAACTTTTCCTGACCCTTTTCTGCTTTTGTCAGATTGTAGCCATTGCTGCATTGGTCAGTAACCTCCTTCAGTCAGCCACTGTGCGCTCTGGCACAGAGGTGGAAGGGATGGTGGTAAAGGTTATCACAGGACAGTAGAAACAGTTGATGACGGGTGTGATGTCCTTTTTACGTTACCTAGAGCAACGGCAGGTCTCGTGGGCCTGGGTTATGTGTGGTTTCTGGTGTCAAAACACCAGCAGTGGCATGTCTACACCCCTAAAATTACCTTGTCCATCATTTAGTTTGCTGAGATTTATTGTAGGACAGAAACTTCAAGCAGTTAGTAGATGATGGCTAGTAAATCCACCTTGAAAAATTGCTAGTAAATCCACCTTGAAAAATTGCACAGTTAACTTTATAAGCCATTTACTTGTCTTAAAAAATATATCATATATACCCTACATTGTGTCTACACCAAGTTAAACATTTTAAACGATTTAACTTGTAATGTTGTTCATCTCTGAGGTTTGCAATGCAATTTCATACACGTCGCGGAATGTTTCCTTTTGACATGCTGTAATTCCCTTCTAACCTGATGCAGGTGCCCCCTGCTCATGTGCTCACATGTGCCTGATATTCAAAAAACAAAATGAATCGAGGTGGACTGGAGGTAAAACTAGGTTAGATCTTATCCCTCAGACCACCTATTTATATACGACAGCTTGCATCTGAAAACCTAATGCCTCCGAATGATCCACAGGGAATACATTTCGTAAAATGTAGGTCAGGTCACATGTAAGGAAGCACCCTCCCTCTAATCCAACTGTAAACACGAGTTGATGAGACAAGGGGGGTGACGTCTGTACCAGGCCTACACGTGCCTCACATGCTGCTCTTGTGTGGGGGATTAGGCCAGTGTGCCCCATTTACTGGCTCTCGAGGGCGACATTGTACCTCTCTTCTGATCACCCGTATGATAGGACGGGTGGAGGGGGGCGAGGATGGACAGACCATAGAGGGACTACATAAAGCAGTGGCCCTGTCCACTCACTTGTGCCATGTGTTTGTGTGTGTTGTTTGTCTTGTGGTCTTGTGAAGCAGGGTTCTGAGGGTTTTTCCAGAAACAGCAGAGTGTAAGACTGCAGACATGTCGGGTCACTCGGCAGACATGGATGACTTGCAGGAGCAGCCGGTAAATTTGCTCATCAGATTATTTTATTATTATTATTATTAAATTTGTTTGACAGGGACAATGCAGATAAACATAGCTGTAGATCAAAGTTTGCAGCTGATGTAATGCACATAGAGATTATAGCAAGTGCTAATTTTCAACTTCCGTCCCTGGATACTGGAGATACTTTTACCTGGATATCTGTGATGTGTTCATCCCCGCCATGATACATTAACTTTTTTTTACAGACAAAGAAGGCCAGGCACGAGCTAGACCTGGGACTTGAGAAAGAGCCCAGGTCAGTTTTGATTGGGTATGTTTTTGAACCTTGGATGATTTTAATTGCCACATTCACACTGAAGGAAAACACACAGGATGAAACAAAAAAAGCCAAGGTTATCAATGTCTGCTCCCTAGCTTTTGTGATTTTTGTTGTTGTGATTTTTCCAGTTCACTTGTCATTTAACTCTGTTTTGGAATGACATGTCAGGAATTTGTTCTCTGAATGTCACAGAGTAGTTCTGGCTATCTGCAGGCACTGTGTGGGTTGTGGTTGGTAATATCTACTGTTTTTGTTTCAGGGGCTTAGGTGATGAAAGTAGTCCCTCTGCTCTCTTGGGCTCAGTAGAGCAAGACAACTCTTACTCCACCTTGTCCAGTGCCTCTCTTGGAGGTGAGTGGATGGCCTCCCCTTACAACCGCAAACATACTACCTTACAGGACAACAAGGACAGATTTGAGGGAGGGCACACACCCACTTGGAGACGTACATATTTTTGATGATGAGAAAATAACCTAAGATTGTGGGTGTGTGATGTTTGACTATTTTGTCTTGCAGCAAGCCGAGAACAGCCTGGACCAGAAACTGGGTCAAGGCCTCAAGCATGTGACGACAACATGAATTCGTACGCACACACTGGTAGGAATTTTACACGTATTTGTTGAATATTCTATATAAATAAGACACGCTTACTCAATTCAGGCTGACTGTTTTTTTGTTTTTTTTAAAGCTGTGACCTGCAAAGAGCTAACCACAACAACAGCCTCTGAATATACCTCACAGATATACCAAGGAAACAAGTGAGTACCACTGTGTTAGGGTCAGACAATATAGCTTTACATACATTTTGCTTATTATATAAAGAATGGTCTTTGTCCTATACCTATATACAGGTCTAGCCCCAACAGCTGCCCCGACTGTTCTCTCTTTGTTTCTCTTTTCTTTCTTTCTTTCACTCTCACTAATTCTCTCTTTCTTTCTCGTACACTATCTCTTTCTCTCTCCCACACCATCTTTCTCTCTCACACACTCTTATTATGTAATGTAATTGTAATTTTATGTGATGCTGATGATTGTGGGTTGGAGGGTGTGTGGTGGGGTTTTTAAAACAAAAAAAGATTGATTTAGCAGTGTGTTTTTAATGTGAGAGTCTCAATAAAGAGCATCAAAAGTCTGTCTCTCTCACTCTGTCTCTCTGTCTCTCTCTCTTTGTCTCTCTCTCTGTCTCTCTCTGTGTCTGTCTCTGTCTCTCTCTGTCTCTCTCTCTGTCTTAATAACCCCTCAGCCCAGCAGTGACATCCTACACCAGCCAGGTGGGCTTCCCTCCTCTGGCTCAGTCCACGGTCTACACACCCTTCCCCCAGGCAGGGCAGACCTACGGCCTACCACCTTTCGGTCAGTTTCCCCCTCTCCTCTCCACATCTCCCCCACAGCCCTACTTAACATCACCTGGTCCTAACCCAGCTCCCAGCCCTCTTAGTTTACAACGCTGAAGCTCTGACATGCTTTTGCGCTGTTGATTTAACTACCTACGGTCTCTTCTTGTCGATGCTAGCGACACACGTCTTAACGGAGAGGTCTATTTTTATTTATTTTTTTACTCTCCCATCTTGCTTGTTCCCCTGCTTTCTCTCACACACACACTCTCTTTTCTTTTTCTGCTTCTTTTGCCACCTCCCTCTCCATCTATCTTCAGGTGCTATGTGGCCAGGCATTAAGACAGAAACAGGGCTGCCTGAGGCGCCCTCTGTTGGCCAGCCTGGGTTTCTCAGCTTCAGCACTGCCTATACCTCCACACAGCCAGGCCAGGTGCACTACTCATACCCCAGCCAAGGCAAGCCATCACCTCTCCCTGTCTCACATGTGTGTCTGGCTCTCTACAAATGTGACCAAAAATAACGTTGAAATCGGTCCCTGAATTGAAGGTTTCCACGTGTTCCCCTCCCGACAGGCTCCAGTTTCACAACATCCAGTGTGTACACTAATCTCACCTCAGCTACAGCCGCCACCACAACCTCGGCCTCTGTGGCTCACCAGGTAAGAAGGACGGACCTCAGAGGGTCGGAACAAAACCCTCTTAGTCCCTCCATCCATCCCACACAAATCCACCGGCCTTATCCCACTGATCTGTACATTTCCCCTTTTGTTTATGTAGGAATTCAGCAGTTACAACTCCCTGGGACAAAGCCAGTTCCCCCAGTATTACGCCCCGGCACCCACCTATGTGCCCGCTGGCCTGCCCAATAACGACGGGCATGGTGCCAATGTGGGCGTAGCTGGTTACCCAGCCATCAAGACAGAGGGCAGTGCCTCAGCCGGACTGCCCAGCACTACAGGTACTGCCAGCACCTTCCACCATCTGGGTCGGCTCACTCCTATACATTATGTGTTCACATCAAGATACCATGTTTACTCCCGTTTCTGCCAGCTGCATGGATCCCACTACCCAATCTAGTAATACTCATTAGCAGTTAGTAGTAGAGTAGGTGATTTTCACCTTTTTCAGGAAAGATTTGAAATCTGCATGCGTGTAAATATTCTGTACTTGTCTCTTTAGTGTCTGTCACTACCTGTCTGCTTTTTATTTTATTTAAGATGCGTCCCCACATGAGAACCTCCCTACAGGAGTAGCTCTGCCTTCAGGGGTGGGCCTGCCTACGGGAGCCAGGGACCAGGATGAGGCTGGCCGCAGGAACTCTGCTGGGAAGGCCAAGGCCAAGAACAAGAAGTCCGACAGCTCCCAACCCACCGACACGGATCTCGAGGTATCTGTCATGACTGGCTCTTAGGCTGTAGCATAAAGGAGTCCACACAGCCAAGCAGCATGTCTAAGTGGGGCTGGAGAAGGAAGAGGGGAGAGTTTGGAAGGCAGGCTGCACAGTGGCCTACATCGGTGTGGTTCATTAGCTTATAGACGGCCTCTTCAGCACTCTGACCCCTGTCCTGCTAAGAGACCATAGCCAGGCAAAGCAGCATGGAGCCGTAACCACGAGTGAAACAAAGCCACCCTGTCACATGAATAGACAAATGTCTATTCATGTGTGTTTACATGGCTGCAGCACAAGACTGGGGGGGGGGGGCTACACCACAAGTATGGGGTGACAACATGACGTGTCTGGGCCAGGGGGCTGGATCCTCATGTGACTCATGGGGTAGGATAGGAGATGATGGGGTCACATATTCAGAATGTGGTTTTCAAACATCACGTCACTTTCAAGTTATGAAACCTCATTATGAAAACCTGCATCGGTTACGTTATAGCTAGGTTAGTCTTGGTTGTCATTCATAGCTTAGCTCATTCTCAATTACATTTTTCTAATTCTTTCTTATGCAGTATACAATGTATTATAGCTTGTATAGGTGAGGTCAAATGTATTATAGGTTTAGATTATTATTATAGGTTTAGTTAGGCCGCTAGCCATTGTCAAGAGAAACAGGACATAATATTTGCAATTTACCTGTACTTAAATGGCAAATACAACTAAACTTGAACGTAATTGTTGATGCTTCTGTTCTCCTCATGAAGCGCGTGTTTCTCTGGGATCTGGATGAGACCATCATCATATTCCACTCTCTCCTCACAGGCTCATTCGCTCAGAAATTCGGCAAGGTTTGTCTCCAGAGTCCATATATGACTTGATATCAATCTGTCAGATGTAACTATGTAATCTATAGTATCTGAATGAGTATGTTACATGGATGGCGGTCAGATTTTCAGATTCAATATGTATATTATATGCTAACTGTATGCACCTGCCCACCACAGTAAATTCCTTGTTTGTGAACACTTACTTGGCGAATAAACACAATTCTGATTGTGATTGCCTCTGCTAAATGACGTAATGTAATGTGTGTCCTGCTGGTGCTTTGTAGGACCCTGCTTCAGTGCTGAACCTGGGCCTGCAAATGGAGGAGCTGATTTTTGAGCTTGCAGACACACACCTGTTCTTCAACGACCTGGAGGTACAGCATGAAGCCCCCTCTGTCCCAGACCATTCAGCTGGCCTGCTGCCGCGTGAGGCCTCGCACCTGTGGTAGCTCCCACAAACCGCCGTGTTTGTGTTTGACGAGGGATTTATCTCCCTTTGCTCTTCCCTCTGTAGGAGTGTGACCAGGTGCATGTTGAAGACGTGGCCTCTGATGACAACGGGCAGGATCTGAGGTTGGTCTCCAGCTAGAGGACAACTGCAGCCAACAGGTTTTGACATGCATGAGGCACCGCTATGTACCGTGATGACGCACACTGACGTCTCTTTCTCACCCCTCTCAGCAGCTACAACTTCCTGGCGGACGGCTTCAACGGCCCCAGCGGTGGAGGGGCTTCTGGGGCCTCCACAGCGGTCCAGGGAGGGGTGGAGTGGATGAGAAAATTGGCCTTCCGCTACCGGCGACTAAAGGAGATCTATAACGGATACAAAGGGAATGTGGGAGGTAAGAGAAAGGTGAAAGGAACAGAGAGAGAGAGCCTCTACGGTGCCACCCACTTGCAGTTGAGACGTTGGTATTGCACTGTGGGTAAATGTTTTTTTTTTCACTTTGCATGCCTGTTCACTGTGCATGCCTGTTCACTGTGCATGCCTGTTCACTGTGCATGCCTGTTCACTTTGCATGCCTGTTCACCGTGCATGCCTGTTCACCGTGCATGCCTGTTCACCGTGCACCTGTTCACTGTGCATGCCTGTTCACTGTGCATGCCTGTTCACTGTGCATGCCTGTTCACTGTGCATGCCTGTTCACCGTGCTAGCCTGTTCACCGTGCATGCCTGTTCACCGTGCATGCCTGTTCACCGTGCATGCCTGTTCACCGTGCATGCCTGTTAGCTGAGACGTGGTTACTTTGCGATGTGGCTGGCAAATACAGACCGTTCCTTGACTCTGAAATACCGTTAGACCCATGCTCTTCTGAGCCTTGATCTTCTGCTATGTATAATAAAAATGTCAATGGAAATGTCACCTCGGTGTTCCCCAAGGTTATCATGCACCACTATACCCATCTGCTGTCATGTCCTGCAGGCCTGCTGAGCCCCATGAAGAGAGAGCTGCTCATGAGGCTGCAGGCAGAGATAGAGAACATGACAGACGCCTGGCTCAGCACCGCTCTCAAGTCCCTGTTGCTCATCCAATCCAGGTGGGCTGGTTATAGAGCATAGGCTGGTTATATAACATTGGCTACATACACAGACATGTATAGCATAGCACTACATATAGCATATAGCATGTATAGCATAGCACAGGCCATGTGGTGTTTTCCTTGTGAAGTAATCTATGCCTTTGTTCTCAAAATGTGTGTGTTCCCAGGGGAAAGTGCATGAATGTGCTGGTGACCACCACCCAGCTGGTGCCTGCTCTGGCCAAGGTACTGCTATACGGCCTGGGAGACATCTTCCCCATCCAGAACATCTACAGCGCCACCAAAATAGGTAGAGCACACACACACACACACAGTCGTCCTTGAGAATATATGCTCTTTATTGTCCCATGGTCCATGTTTTCCCTGTGGTTTGGTGAATAGGGAAGGAGAGCTGCTTTGAGCGCATCATCTCTCGCTTTGGGAAGAAGGTGACCTATGTGGTGATAGGGGACGGACGGGACGAGGAATTTGCAGCGAAACAGGTAGCACAAGCATGCACCTTCAAGCCAGGCCAAGCCATGCAAACATTGTGCAGAATGTTTACATTTAGTCGTTTAGCAGACGCTCTTATCCAGAGCGACTTACAGTAAGTACAGGGACATTCCCCCCGAGGCAAGTAGGGTGAAGTGCCTTGCCCAAGGACACAACGTCATTTTCCACTGCCGGGAATCAAACCGGCAACCTTCTGATTAATAGCCCGATTCCTAACCGCTCAGCCATCTGACCCTCGTCAGAACATGCAGTATTTCCTTGACTATCACCTGACGCCTTACTGTGAGAAATGGCTCCTGCGTAACAGAAGCTTGTGGGACTCATGTGGTCTTTGTATTTGCAGCACAACATGCCTTTCTGGAGGATCTCCACCCACGGGGATCTGGTGTCCCTCCATCAAGCCCTGGAGCTGGACTTCCTCTAGAGCACCCCACGCTGGAGGTCATTCTCACTAAAGAGGAAATGCAGTCACCTGCCTCTGCGGCCCCACGGAGCCCTTAGCACTCCCTCAACCCTCCCATTATTCACACACACACACACACCTGCTCTCTGTAAGTCCTTACTTGCGTCTGACAGCCATTGACTAAGGTGGATTGGGGATGGTGGTTTGGGAAGAATTGGGAGTAGACTGGCTGAATCGTAAAGCAGGACCTGCCCCTGCCCCAGCGACTTTTCTCCCTCCCTCGGCAGCTAACCTCTCTCTGGCTGAACCTGGCACTTAACCACGAACATCTCTTAAGCTCCGAAGTCTGTCTTTTCACCCAACCACCAGTGGCTGAGACTGTTCTTCTGTTTTCTCTCTACCCCCCCCCCCCCCCCCCCCCTCAATGTAGTGGACTCACCAAAGGGACTACTGACTGACCAAAGGTCTGCACTGGCATGGTCTC
The DNA here is from genome assembly GCF_963692335.1 of Osmerus eperlanus. Taxonomy (NCBI): domain Eukaryota; kingdom Metazoa; phylum Chordata; class Actinopteri; order Osmeriformes; family Osmeridae; genus Osmerus; species Osmerus eperlanus. The sequence goes on from NC_085037.1 coordinate 9,386,456, forward strand.
TTTGGGTTGTTTTCAGCTTTCTTCTTTTCAACCCCTCTGGAGGGTGTCCGGGAAAGTATGATGTCACTTCCCGATCGGAAACATCAGTTCCTCTTTTTCTTTTTTGGCCACTCATTCCAAATCTTGAAAGCATCTATGTTACAGTCTATGAACATGAGGCTACATTAATGAGGCTACATTGACGAAGTCAGCCATCATTTACTGTAAGTTTTTTCCCCCAAAGTCGTATGAGGTATTTGGAAAGTATTTTTGCCGCTCTAGCCTTTCCCACTAGCTGACTAATGGTAGTAGTAGTCAACAGTCAGATGATCCGACCATGAGGCAGTCAGCTAACCTGACCTCTCCACTGTTACACCAGTCACTCCTGTGGAGGCTTTGCAGCCAGACAGTCTATCAGAGGCATATTGAGGAGCCAAACCTGCATTCCCCTCCGTGCATGCTTAGGAATAGTATGAGAATTGAATAGTGTTTGTAAGGATTATGGATTAATTGAAATCAAGCTGTTGCTTTTTATCAGGTAGTATGGATGGGCCCAAGAAAGCAATGCATGGCATTGCATGCTTCATCCAAACCCTTTTGGCTAACTGTTCCTCAGTGCACAGCCCTAAGTGTCCTTGAAATCCTTTAAAAGAGACTTCTGTTGACAAGGCATTTAAACATTGCACATTGCATAGATACAGTGGAACTGTTTTAGGTTAGGTTGCAGAAGTTTATTTTTATGGAAAACATTATTGGATATTTGTCTTGTTCATTACAATTTCTTAACAATTTGATCCACCACTACTACAATCCCTTCATAGGGATTTTAAGATGCAGGACAACTAACCCAAACTCAGCTGTATAAATCGACACTCCTGCTTAGTCTGTCTGTCCCAAAGCATTGCAAACCCTCCCTTGTCATTATAGCCTACATGTTGGGGAAAACAAGGGATGTGCAATACATGTATGTCAGTGGTATGCTCTTAAACTATATTTCAAGGGAAATTACTTTTTTGCCTGAAGTAGCTGGTAAAGAAAGCTGGATGTCCAATAATCCCTGGTCAGTGTGAGATTGTGACTGAACAATACTGAGCCTGAAGAAGATTTTGTTCCTTGTTTTTGTTTTGTTTTTTTTACTCACATGCAGCTTGACAATTAAGAATGTGTTTTCTGTGTATTTGTTTGTATTTCCTGAGTGTTCATAAATATTTATATAGTGCCTTGTAGTCAATACCATTATGAATATATAATCTCTTAAGGGAATTACTTAAATGTGTTTTATGCATTATCAATAATGGTTGTTCCACACTTAAGCTGAAGTGTTATTTTTCTTATTGTGTTACCATACTTTTTTTTTTTTTACGATATTACAATATACTTTATTAATCAGTGCAAAGACTTAGTTGGTCCTGTTGGACCGATGCACAGGAGTAATTGTTACCTGAGGAAATTATACCACTGAAACTCTTTCTCTGCTATAGCTTTGTCCACTGAAGCAGTAGCATTCCCATTAGCCTTTGTAAATTGGAATCACATTGCTGTTGCTTTGAGTGGCTTGTATGACTAAGACAATCAATCCGTAAACTACAAGGTACTTTGATTTATGTTTAGACACACCAATTTTGGGTAAAGAAAGTATACAGAGTGAGGTCATGTTAGCTCTCTGTTAAAAACAAATTATGAACTACCTAAGTGAATCAAGGAAATTATACTGTGACAGATCTCTTTTAAAATAAGTCCTTTGGAAAGTAAATGTTGTCAATGTAAAGTAGATATGGACTGATCCGTTTTATTTGAACCACCACACACAATCATTTGACATGTTTTCTAGAGACCATTGAAGTTTTCCAATTGCAAAATACATCCCTTTTGTTGCATTTTCTTTCTGTAATGAGTTCTTCTCTGCTTGCATTGTTTTTCTGGTTGATTGGTTTGATTTTATTTGTTTTGAAGTGCATGCGTTTCTATAAATGTTATTTCTGTTTTAAAGTTCGTTGTTATGAAATGTATGAGTATGCGTTTTTTTACTATGAGGGTCTGCTATGGATTTTACTCCCCACACTTGTTTCAAAGCCAAAAAACGAAGTACTGTTTGTCATCTTGTTTCTAGATCTGTCTGTGTTGGCTTATGTAGATTAGTGTGTGCAATATCTCAACTCAATGCAAAAAGCTATGATGGCACATAGCTTTGTAGGGATCAACTTTATCATGTCAATACTGAATACACTTAATAGGCTAACTTATGTAAAGTAAGAACAGATGCAGAGCTTTCTCTTGTGTATGTTTTGTTTCCTGTCTGTTGCATAGGACCGGAACACTGTTGATCACCCTGCAAGGTTTTCCTGTGTACTAATATTACCCATGTCAATGTACATAAAAAAAAAAATAATAAAACTTTGAAATGTACTTAAATATTTAGTTGAACAATGCAACATATGGCCAACAATATGTGGACACAAGTGCCAACTAATGTCTTGAAGCTAAGCTCCGTAGTTCTATTGAAGGCAGTCTAAATACTAAAGGATGCAATGACATTTAAACAATTTTGTGTTATAAAATTTGTGGCGGCAGTTTAGGAAAGATACTTTCTTGTTATAGTATGGTAATGCTTTCATGCCCAAAAAGATACATAAGGAAACACCTTTGGGATTAATTCCAACGCCATCTGAGATCCAGGTGTTTTCTATACATTTAAAATGTATAGAAAAATATATTTAACTATTATACTTTCCAAAGAACTTAGAGAAGACAGTCAAATGACGCTTTCTTCTGAGTTTACAGTCCAGAGATGTTCCAACGGCTGCTGCTGTAAATGAGGTCATTTCCTGAACAGAGTCTTTGTGGAAGTCATTCACAGTAGTTCCAATCCATGATCAAATCCATAGGTAGCTTGTGAGTGCTACACCAAACAACAGTTTTAATGCTATCATATACAACAGTGCTTTTAGTTGTTTTTTTTACTGTTGCTGAGCTCTGTCCATTTTCAATATCAGTCTTCCCTACAGACTGGATTTAATTTAAGTTCTGTCACTGTAGAAGTTAACAGCCAATTTCTCCATCCTAGTTTTGACTCTGGCAGGTCTTGAAGGGCCTTGCATGTTGCGGTCCATCAAAACATTGTCTACCTCATCCGACCCCTCTTGAGTGGCAACTCCTCTCAGGTTAGGCTCAGACTCAGGCTCAGCTGTTCTCAGATTTGTACCAGTTGGATGAAACCATTTATAGTAACCCACTCTAAACAGGAGCCCAAGACCATACAAGACAGACATACCAATGAGCACTGCATAAGGCGGCAGAGAGGATTCGAAGTAGGGAGGGTCAGTGGTGATCCTCCAGTACCAAACACAACAAAGCACACATGTATCAACTGTTATAAAGCTGTAATAGAAAAGGCACTTCCTCTTGGTCCGCCCCGCTGACACATTAAACCAGCTGAAGTACCAGATGAGGCCTAAAGTGGCCCGGAAGAGCTGCTCTCCACCAGGGCTCTCCATAAATGTGGTGTTTTCTCGCCACGCGCAGAAGACTAGAATAATCCATAGGGACAGGAAGTGTGCAGGGAAATAGCAGGGCAGGACGGACGTGAAGAGTGCGAGTGCAATCACACGGGTACCAATCAAAAACAGGTTCCACAGGAAGTATACAAAAGATGCTACCCAAGTTTGTTTGGTCTTATCAGAAAGGAAGGCACGAAGGGAGCGGTGGTACATGGTCACGCTGAGAGCGATGGCGGCCACTGATCCAGCTGTCTTTAATACTGGGAGAAAAACATAAATTGTCACACTCTCAGTTTGTTTGTCAGAGAAGTGTGTTATGATTGAAAAAAGATAATAGCGGCTCGCCATGGTTTAACTCACCAGTAATGGGCTCCAGGACGCCCCTGTGGATAATGACGGTGAGCATGAGGACCAACTGTGGGGAGCTTTCGGAAAATGTCTCAATCAGACGCAACATGTTGAGGTCATGAGATAGGGACATTTCACGTCCCTCTGAGTTCCCATTGCAGAAGGATTGTGTTGAGACCTCTACTACACCGGCAAACCTAGGGGTAGTAAAGAGTGATAGTGTGGTAGATGAGCCAGAGTCCTGCATCCTCATTTGTCTATTGAATAAAACTGATCATAACCATAACCAATTTGAAACAAATTTGAAACATACTCAATTATTTACTCTGATGTTTAGGGTGTTACAGAGTACTTTGGTAATGATGTTGCTATTATATTGTTGCATGAACACTATAAATGATCATACATACACTGTATGAGCTTGACATCTCCTGTAGGTTGTGCTCTATTCATTATTAACACGAACTGTATTACTTTCAGGAATGAGCCCAAAAGTTAAATTCAGTGTTGTGAGAAACTTTCTATTCAAGCTGAGACATAGTATGCGTGGCTGGCATAAGTTGTTGGTGAACCACAACTATGTGTACAAGCACAGCCTCTGGCTATTTCAACATTTCTGTTAATAAGTTAACTGAGGTTATGTCACCTGAGATAGAGTCCCATCTGACACAAGTGGACAACCTTGAGACAGAAGCCACCGAAAAAGCCTTCAACCTTTGAATTCTTGAATTCATCGTAGCTATACCACAGCCAGCTGTATGCCTGGGAAAGGACAGAGGAACCCAGAAGCAGGAAGACCAACACTCCCAGGGAAACGTAGTCCTCCTCCTGGTAGAAATCCACAACCGCATATATGTCCAACACCACATCCACCACGCACAAAACTAGACTACCAAGATTCAGAATGAAATCCCTGCAGTCAAGCTTAAATCTGTGTCGTTGATTCGTTTCCATTTTTCTACATGTCACGTAGAAACATTACTATTCTTGTCCCAGCTCTAATGAAACTGAAAGCAGGTGACTTTTTGGGTGTGCTCAAGCCTTCGGCAAGAGCACAACCTTTGTTCTCTCACATATATATTATTATTAGGTTCCTCCGGTAGGAGGGAACCTATTGTTATTGTTGGTATTCTTATTATTATTTTTCTTCTCCTTGCGCCCCAATATCTCAAAAAGTCCCTGGTCATAAATTTTCTAATTTGGCACATTGATACTACATCCAAGTGGGTACCCCCACACCAAATATGGGCCACATCGGACCATAGGGGGCGCCACAGGCCACGCCCAAAAGTCCGATTTTCAAAGTGATGGCATTTCCACCCCATTGCTCCAATTCTTCTGAAACGTGGTGTGCATGCCTCATTTTTCATGAGGAACAAAAAAGCCTCAAGGACCCATAAGGTCCGCCATGATGGATTGGATGGATTTCTCACTGGTCCATCACTGATGGACCAGTGAGCTTTTTATGAATGAGCGATTTTCCACTAAATAAATGTCAAGCTTATTTACGTTTTGGGGGGCATATTTTCAGTTAGCAGATGGTACTGTTTGAATCGCGATTCCATCTTCTACTGCCGGGTAACGTCGTAGAATAATCTTCAAAGGGGGTTCTTTATTAATGAATGAATGCAATGAGTAGGCTAAATGCCTGAAAATATCATGAGAAGGGAAAACTTAAAATGACGTTTAAGTCATAGAGATTAGGTCAATTTTTACACCGGTCTGCCCAATTTATTCGTTTTGTTTCAACGATGAGGCTGCCTCTTGCAGGGGAAATGAGAAGACATCTATTTCATTCTACACTTCACTCGTATTTTCAGTTGTAAATGAGCAGCAAAAAAAAAATGCTTTTAAATCTATGTCATCTTTATAAATAATAAGTATGCATTTTTATATAAAATATACAGAAATATCAGTTGTAAAAATGTCATTCAAAAACGGACCCCTGTGCAACCGGCGCAAGCAAGCACACCCTACAATTTCCCCAGAAATTGTACCCTCTCTAGTTTTCTATTCTTCTTTTTGAAAGCAGGTGACTAACAGGTTGCTTGTTTAGCTTACATCACTTCCCTTCAAAAATATTTCTCTCCTCCAACGCATGTATTGGTGTAAGAACAAACAATTTGACAATATTGTCAAGTTACCAATTACAGAAATGAAATAGGTAATCACTGTAATCATTACATTACTTATAAAATGTGTATTCATTACAGCATGTTCATTTCATTCATTTCTTCCACAGGAAACGTAAATAAAGGAAGGTGCAAAGTATAAAGAACAGAAGTTACAGCATGCGTATTAGAAGAACTTCAAAGCAGAACATGCTTTACATAACTGATGGGTCGTTTTCAAGCATTTTCATCCTCAAAAAACTTAGATTCCTTTTGAAGTGTATGAGTATTACTTTTTTTTATCAACAATGTAGGGACTGTAAACATTTTGGAAGAACTGATGACTTAGGAGGGGCTTTAATTATTCCAGCATTACATTTACAATACTATCAAATGAGGTCATATAGAAATATTTAAAAAATGTGGTTGTGGAAGAACATTATTTATTCATCATGCTTATTGTGCCTTGTGTGTTGAACTATAGTTAAAAAATACACTCTCCATCTTTCAAACAATAACTCCCTGGTGTTGGATAGAATCTTCAACAAAAATTACTATAGTTACAATATCATTTAGATGGATCACTATTACATATTTTACAATGTTGGCACAGATCATGAGACATACTGCATGTATGCCTTATAAATAAAAAGAGAACATTCAAATAAAAATAACTTGAGTTGCACTACTGTACTGGTCTTAATTTAAACACAAACTACACTGTTGCCTTTGTCCTTTACTTAATATATACTTGATCTCTATTAGCCAGTATATTATGTCAAATTCCAACCACCTGCATGTAAATACTTCATCAAGAAACAGACTTATTCTGGTCAAATACTGTATATGGTATGCGTAACATATGAAGTGTTTCAGTTGTCTCAAAATGTTGGCCATCAGTACAGAGGTTATGCAGTAAACAAACATATTTCAACAAAACCAACCAGTTCAAACATCCAGCATTACTTCATAACCTGGAAACAGTAACAGTATACTACTCACAATTTGTACCAAAGGTACACCTTTAGTAGCTCTCATAACACAGTAGTGATATCAAAACCTTCTAAAACTAACCATCATTCATTTTCCACAGTTAAGTTTGCAATGGGCTGCAAAACACTGTTTGCATCACGTCCGTTTGTTTTACCAATAAGATTGGTACTACTAGCATCTCTCTGCGAGTAAAAGCGATTAGCATGATGGGCCATCCTACTGTTGAGAACCTGAGAGGAGGCACCCACCTGGGGAGCCATGGCTCTCACAGACACCTGACCATCAGGCATCTCAATAGCGCCTGTGTCCCGCACTGGAGGCCTCCACAGTTTGGGGTGAAAGCAGCAGTAGTAAAGGACTTTGAAAAGCAAGCCCACGAGGTAAGTGAGTGGCAGAGCGGCAAGCAGGATCGGGGCGTAGGAGTCTGTCAAGACTGGGTCTCTGTACCACCACCAGGTAATCAACAGGATCCCTCCATCCACGACCATGAAAGAATGGTAAATAACACCATTCCCCCTTGTCCGCCCCTCTGCCACGTTAAACCAGCTAAAGTACCAGATAAGACCTACAGTGGCCCGGTAGAGCCACTCTCCGCCAGCACTGTCCATGAAATCTGTTTTCTGGCACCAGACCCAGTACACCATTACAAACCATATTAAAAGTAAGTGGACAAAGACGTAGCTGCACAGGACTGAGGTGAAGAGGGCCACTGCAGCCACGCGTGGGGCGATAAGCAGCAGGTTCCACAGGAAGTAGACCAGAGAAGAGCCCCAGCCCTGTTTGGCCTTGTCAGGGAGGAAGGAGCGCAAGGAGCGATGGTAGTCCACCACCATCCAGGCTATAGAGGTGGTAGATGCTACGACGCTTACACCTACAAAACAGAAATAGATGGAAGAGAAAGAAGTTGGGTCATCACACTACTGATTAGAGCAAGACAATAAAGTCACACAGATATAAGCTGTAGTTGGGATAGCGAGACAGCAAGTGGACGTTTTTATTTTATAAAAATGGAAATGTGATAGTTATAAGATAAGTTACAAACTATGTGTTAAATACTGTAACATCAAATCGCAAGGTATGGCTATTATAATCACATAGTTTGTTGATTCTTGTAGATCGCACACAAGTCATTTGCCTTGAACAAGAATGTGTGTGTGACAGGACACCTCTACTCACACTGTACAGTCCTTGCATGGTTGGTGTAGAGCATGATGTAAGCCATGAGAGTGAGCTGGGGGGCACTCTCACAGAAGGTCTCAATAAGCCGGAGCATACTGAGGTCATGAGTCAGGTACACAGCATATTCTGAGATCTGATCCCTCCTCCACCACACCCGGAAGCCTTGCCATATGGCAGAGATGTGCCTGAGGAAGGAATGACACTCAATCAAAAAATAAACAACAATCAAGCTATAACTCGAGGCAAGCCAAAAACCATGTTTGAATACATCCGTAAAAAGATGGTGGTGCTACGGGGGTTGTTAAAAGTTGGTGGTTGTTGCTTCTTTAGATTCATTCTCAACATCCAAGGTCTAAAAACAGTATGTGTCATGCTTGCTTATCATGTAACTCCCTTGGCAGTCTGTGTTAAAATAGGGTGCCTATGGAATCTGAGCATGTTAAATTGATATGCGCTTAATCGACCGACCTGTTAGCATCACTTAAAAAATGGCCTGCAGCTCACTAGTGCTTTGTTACCTTCATTTATTAGGCCTAATACAATTCTGAGGACCTTTACTCAAGGCAAATATGTCAGATGTAGGCCTACGTGGGATTTTCAAGGTTTAGCAGCCAACTATATGAGGCTTTGAGTTTGAATTCAATAGCCTAGATCCAGTGACCACTAATAGGCAATGTTTACAAATCTGCACCAAACAAACCCAAAAATACCTGCAGAAGAAGCCCAACTGAAAAACATGTAGAAGGCCTGAAAGCTTGAGGTGGTTGCCAAAAAGTACTGTATCTGTTGAGTTTTGCGCATTGAACCCTTCCAGTTTGCGGTCGTATTTGAACCAGTACCAGCTGAACATCTGGACCACTACTGAAGAAAGGGCCATGAGGCCGACAAGCACTCCAAACCATGGGACATCCCCGCGCGAATATAACTCTGTCGCTACCCATACATCAGATCCCACATCGAACAAATAAGTGCATACACCGATTACCGAAAACCAAAAATCCAGACACGAGTACTTAGAAATTGCTGGGCTTTCCATGGTTAGCTATGTTTCCCGTTAACATTTCATCTAATTTCACCATCTCGAACGCACACTACCCGCTTGCGCTGCGTTATATTGGGCTTGTTAAGTCTACACCGATTATCTCTGTTCGCCCATGTTGCCCAAGCAAAGAAAACATTCCGCAAAGTTATGTGTTAAGATGGCGTTGCATACATAGCTACTTTGCTGGGGTCTAACCGCGAACTTTTTATCTAGCTGCAAAAGGTCGACATCAGAAACTTTAAAAGCCCCTCCCACAACAACAAACGTAGTGGACTCCAACTGTTCCAGACTGCAGCCAACTTTTATAAAGCAGTGTGACAAAACCCACTCTGACTAGACATTCTAACACTACTGGCTCAGTGGAGATGAATGCAAATGAACAACCCTTAGTCATACGAATAATTAACTAAATATGAATCCATTAAATATATACAAGATATAGCTGCCGAGAATGCCCTGCGTTGATCATATTACCAATGTGCAATCTCTTTAAGGAATGGGGTGGTTTGCTATACACACAAATAGTCTACACAAGGGGTTCCAGACATTGGTTATTGAGTGAAAAAAATTAATAAGGCGAATAATAAACTCTGGAGTCTGTACGAGCTAGGTCTGCCTACTTACTTACTATAGGCCTACTGTATTAGCCCTAATAATTAGTTCAGTATGGTGTGCTTTTTCCATAGATATATTTTTTGATGCTCAAAGTCCACTCTCAATGTATAAAGTGAAACAAATTGTTTCATTTATATATTATCTGCATTTAAATTAGTTTATCACATTTTACACACAACGGTGTTGAAATTAGACACCTCAGATGTGTTAAGTGAGACACGCCCACTTCATGGCGCGACCTATGGTGTTCAAGAGGGACGTATAACGTAATGAGCGTTCAGCCTCCTCGCGCCATAACGTGTGTGTTTCACTTTGAGTGTGCAAGCGGACGCACACATTTTTCGCCGGGACAATGTCAAGAGTATACATTGGAAGATTGAGCTATAGAGCAAGAGAAAAGGACGTCGAAAAGTTCTTCAAGGGATATGGGAAGATACTGGAAGTGGATCTTAAAAACGGGTAACAAATAGAATGGCACCCTTGTGTAATGGATGCAGCTAGCTAGTAGCATTGGCTAACCCTCGTTGTGTTTGGGGCCTGGTCGGCAGGCCTACTGGAGTCGACCAGAAAATAATCAAAAACGGCAAGATGCATGTAGCCACTTTTCTGTGTACTCTCAGTCAATATATCTATTTCTAAGGAACTAATCTGCAATTGGCTAATTAAAAGAACAGATTAGGCGTCATCTGTTGGCGACACATCCAGCAAACTAGCTAGCTATGTAGCCAGCTATCTAATAATGGCGACGTGTCGTGTGCAGTTCGGGAAGAATGCGTCCATGATGGTGCAGTCAGTGTATTGCAACTAGCTGTTGAGCTAGTTGGAGGGCTACGTGTTAGTCAGCTAGCTAATGTTTGTTAACCTATAGCTAGCTCTGTGTTGGTTTTTGGTTATACGTTTTAGCGAAACAAAGATTCAATCGAATACAAAATGCATTCCGTCTAGCAGTGTCAGAGATAAACGCGCCATCTTCCTCTGTAAAATGGACGTAGTTGGGTCAGTTAACCACAGTTAGTTTCCACCCCGTGTCACTTCAGTCATGAAGTAATGGCGAAACATTATATTTTAAGTTTTAACAAGCTAACATACTGTTTATTCCTGTAGGTATGGGTTCGTTGAGTTCGATGACCCCCGTGATGCAGATGATGCCGTGTATGACCTGAATGGCAAAGACCTGTGTGGGGAGCGAGTGATAGTCGAGCACACCAAGGGCCCGCGTCGTGACGGCAGTTATGGCTCAGGAGGACGAAGTAAGTATTCAACTAAGTGTTGTTTATTCATAAATGGGAGGAAATGTGATTGAGGAAGACTCATCTTTTGCATGACTTTCCAACATGTCCTTGGTGGCTCCTTTGCACACAATTTCAATTCTGTTTGTGGTGGAACAGTATGATTTAGTTTCAGGTGCCTAGGGTCACATCTAGGCAATACTCCACCAATAATATATTCACCCCCCCTCCAACAAACCCACACCATTGCTGTGATTGTATCAAGTCTCAGTTCGATTCAGGTTTACGGGCCTCTGACTCTTTGTCACAAATTGTGATTGAGTTCACAGATTGGAATGTGGTAAGCAGTTTGGCTGCTTTTATTTACTCTAGCACCATGGCAATTCAGACTTAATGGTGCTCTGCACCTTTTGTTTGTAAAGTGGGTGTGAAGCAAGGATTTACATGTGAGAGAGTGGGACTGTGTGCATCTTAGCTACCAAGGACTATAAATGATCTTGGGGGAATCCAGATGCGTGAATGATTGTGTTTTGGGTTTGGGTTTTTTTCTATCTAAATTAGTCTGGGTTAATAAGGCGAAGTTGTCCTCTGAGATTTTTAAATATATTTGACAATGAATGTGCTTGTAGTATATGACATATGTATGAGTATGTATGAGTATCTATTGCTGTTGTATTCAGGATTTTTTATTTTGTTTAAAATGTGTGTCAATAAAGGTAAAGATTTAACAAAGAACCTCAATGTTTTAATTGAAAGAGTCCTTTGCTGACTGCCTGCCCCTATTGCTGGCCATGGTGTCCCCTTTCCAAGAGTGTGGTTTGACCATTCTGGGCCCCTGGGCAGACCAAAAAAGGGAGCCATTGTGAATGAAGACCGCTTTTGCCATTAGGCCCAGGCCGGGTGGTGAGGATGCCATGGGGTTAGGAGCAGATGTGGGTTGAGCTCTTAATAGGTGCCTGAAAAAAAAAAAAAAAATTGTTAAGTGAAATGTCTGTGTAGATGTGTTAGTTAGGACATACTGTAGTTCACCGTAAGTACTTCTACAGTCAGTTTTTGTTCCTTTTTTGTAATTTTATGTTTCTGTTTAGATTCTTAGACTCATATGTTGGCATACAAGACTAGTTATGGTACAGCGCTTTTATAGTTAAATAAGAGTTGTCAGAGTTCTTGATTGAAAACAACAAATAAAAACATTTAGTTCAGTAAAATGAGCATTTTGTTTGTTTCCCCCCTTTTAGTAACTTTTGTTGTCTTTGCTTTCCCCTTTTATTATTTCTCCCAGATTTGATTTTGTTTATAGAATGTAGGTGAAGGGTAGTATATTGACTGCTTTTGAATTGGTTCCCCACCCTAACTGTTCCTGTTCTTGTTACCTTGAAGGTGGTGGTGGAGGAGGGGGAGGAGGAGGAGGTGGTGGTGGTGGTGGTGGTGGTGGGTATGGGCGCGGGGGAAGAGACAGGTATGGCCCTCCTGCTAGGACAGACTACCGCCTGATTGTGGAAAACCTCTCCAGTCGCTGCAGCTGGCAGGATCTTAAGGTATGAAGCCCAGTATGATAGTGCACAGCTTAAATTCATGCAAGGCATTTTCTAGAGGTTCAGAGTTTGCCTCCTGATTTTGATGGAACTGTTTCTAACCATTCCAAATGCTCTCCTCAGGATTACATGAGGCAGGCTGGCGAGGTGACCTATGCCGATACCAATAAGGGTCGCAGAAACGAGGGAGTGATTGAGTTCAGGCTTTACTCTGACATGAAGAGGGCTCTGGAGAAGCTGGATGGTACTGAGGTCAATGGCAGGAAGATCCGCCTGATTGAAGACCGCCCCGGTGCCCGGCGCTCTCGTCGCTCCTACTCCCGCAGTCACAGCCGCTCCAGGTAAACCTCAACTTAAATCCTGTTCTGCCGTTTCCACCCCCATACTACAATGTTTTTTGTTATTCACACCTCAAATGGTTTCTTGTTCCTCTGCTTCTCATAACCCTGCTCTGCTGTTCCTCTTCTCGTAACCCTGCCCTGCTGTTCCGTTCCCAGGTCTCGCTCCAGGAGCCGCAGATCCCGTAAGAGCCGCAGCCGCAGCGAGAGCAGCAGCCGCAGTCGCTCCCGCTCCAGGTAACAACCCCGTTCATAGCAGTGCACCCAGAATGCCTTCTGTTTCTCTTTTTTATATAATATTTAATAGGGAGGAATATAATCATAATTGTGTGTGTGGATATAATAACGTATTGGGTTGTTCTCCACAGGGCTGCTTCGCGTTCTCGCAGTCGCTCCAACAGCAAAAAGAACAAGAGCAAGGGCCGGAAGGAGGAGGAGGAGCGCAGTAACGGCGCCCACAAGGTCAAGGAGGGGCGGCCTCGTGACGAGGGCCGCAGCCGCAGCAGGAGCCACAGCCCCAAGAACAAGAAGATCAAGAAGGAAGTGAAGAGGGGCAGGAAGGATGAGTCCCGCTCCAGGTCTAGGTCTCGCTCTCGTTCCAGGTCCCGTTCCAGGTCAGGGGTCAAGGATCGCTCAAGGAAATCTGACTCCAAGAGTAAGAGCCGGGAGCCGGTCAAGAGCGACGAAGAAGGCGGCGCCGTTGAGAGGGCGTCGTCCCGTTCTCGTTCCCGCACCCCAGTCGAGTCCAAACCCAAGTCCAAGTCCAAATCTCCTTCACCCTCACCTGCCAAAGCTCGCTCTCGGTCACCTTCCGCCTCACGTTCAGAATCCCGCTCCAAGTCTCGCTCTGCGTCTCGTTCTCGATCTCGTTCCCGATCTCAGTCCTGAGGTGAAATGTTATGACCCCTCTACCCGTCTTGAGCCCCTCACCCCTTGTCTTTCTTTTTTATATATATATATATGAATCCAGTAGTGATAGAATTAAAAAAATGTGTCTTTAATACACATGCTTCCCCATCTTTTTTTTTTTTTTATATATATATATTATTTTCTTTCCCCCCCAGTAGTGTCCTCTTGTATTTAGAGACATTTGTAAAATATGTGGTAGGTCTAAGAAAAAAATGCCTGGATAGACTTTTATAAGTTGTAATGGACTGTTGTAGTGGGTGTCTTAACATTTGTATTACATGCATACATAGTGTGCTGTCAATGTGCTGAGTGTGATTTGTTTTATTCTGTCTTTTGATCCTCGTGGAATTCCTTTTTAACAGTTAATTTGAAAATAAAAAACCCTGATATGGAATGAACAGGCTGTTTGTCTATTGTCAGGGAGAAGGGCCACCTTTCACGTTGGAGTTCAAAGTATGATTGGAAGAAGGGGGAGTGGAGGGAGACACGGCGCATTGAACAGGATGCCAATTAAACGGGAACTTACACTTGACCAATTATTCCGTTTTGCCACAAGATGGCGTTGCGCTCTTTTTCTTGACCAGCGGTCTTTAGAATTGACAATCTGTTGCGTTGTTTTAGGGATATCTTATGCAGAGAAATATGTAATCTAATTGGATTTGCCACAATTGAGTTCGTAACCTAGTAGATTTGTTTCCATAATGCACAATTTTTAAACAAGCAACCCTTTGCCTCGCTTCAAATTCTCGTGGATAGACAAACTTCATAGTCAGTCACTATGGAGAACGTTCATTAATGTAGCATTTGTCTTACAAAACTATCTCCAATTACTTTTACATAATTTGGTTTTAAATACTTTATAGTAATATGCTGATAAGGCGTCAGTAGCCTATACCAAAACACGCACAACACCCATGATATGCATAACGGATCTACCGTTGCTCCGAGTCGTGGGGTGTCAGACTGGAGGAGGCGCCACTGAAAATCGGCCGTGGAATGGGTTGTTCAGCTAGTTTTGTGAGGTTGAAGGGCACATGTGATTTTAGGAAGATTACCTATAAACTGGCAACATTTTTTATATTTATGGGAAGACTATTGCTGAGTACCTATTGGACAAACCAAGAAGCTCCATACCGACGGTGGAACAACCTCTTATCCATGCATGTAGGATGTTCAGCTCAAGTGATTAGGCTATATGCAATTGTTTCATTCAGTGCAGACTGCATGGGTAATCGGACGAATCGTAGTGCACTGTTTTGATATGAGTCGGAAGACAATGAGACGGCAAGAGAACACAACGGCAGCATAGGCAAGTAACTTAACCTTATTCAAAAGTATCCTAATACCCTAGTCGAGAGGTAATGCATAACTGGTACAGCTCAACGCTTTGATGCCGACGAGAACTTCAAATGAACGTGCCTTGTCTAGAAGGTCATTGGAGATTTAACATTTTCACCTCACAAATCTGCAAACGTTGTCATTGGCCGCGAGTTGTAGGCTATATGCTATTTCTTTATTCTATATATTTCTTATAAATTGCTGGTTTTAATGACGTTGTAGTTGAGGATAAATGACTAATTCCACTGCAAGGCTTATCACAGTCAGACAGAACCAAAGGAATGCAACATCACGTTCCGTCACAGCAAGGAATGTTTTGTGTGTGTTTAAATAATTGTTTTTTAATGGCTTAAAAACATTAAACATTTGCAACCTACAGGTGGAGGTAGCATGCCCTGTTACAAGTTAGACACAGAATAGATATTAATACCATTCATTCTAATTCAAATTCGATGCGACCTTATTTGCCTATTTCATTCCATCTAAGTGTCTACGTATACTTAATGAGCTAAGTGATAGGCAAGCTACCCATTTAAAGAAAAGTAATTTGGTGTGGTGTGTGATCATTATCATTAGTAATTTCCAATGAATGTAAAGAAAGATACACGTTATGTAAGGTATAATTCAAACCTAAAGATAGATCTTATTCCCTGATTAAGTAGCCTACTTTTATGTTTAGATTAGTTGGCAATAGTCCGCATTCCTCACTCATTAAACTGCGAGTGGAAAAACAAACTAATGATAGGCATGTCTGGTTTGCATCATTCATTTATGATGGCCATATCAGTGACCATATGAATACATGGAATGTTCTTGCCAGAGGCAAGTCTTTCCAGAACAATTCATGCTGTACAAAGGCTACTAATACTTTCCACCAGACTTTTTCAGCTAGCCTGGGTCAGCTTTATTCAAGATTATCACCTTCCAGGAGTGTACATGATCACTTGAGGTTTAATCCTTCAGGGTTGGCACTCAGGTAGATTTACCCAGGTCACAACCTTTTCTTTTATCATAAAGTATATTTATGTTCTCCAAGTTAAAGAGACAGTCAAGCTTTTTTGTTTTACCTGTACTGTACATAGCATTATGCATCAGCAAGTAGAGGTGCAGTTTACTAGAAAAGGGACACTGGCAAAGGTTACAATCGTTAACTGTTCAGTTGCGTAGTGCAAAAAACAACTATCCATGCTATTTATCTATTCAGGGATTATAATTTTTTTTTATTGAAAGTATGTCAATTAAAGTAATTTCTCCTTTCTGGTGCTATCAGGACAAATACATTAATGAGCTAATATATGTGAGATAGAACAGTATGTACATCAAAACAGTCCTATATTTAGTCCAGGGTTGTGGCATCGCATCTGACATTTTCCTGAAATATATACTACATTGCATTAAGTTGATTTTTGATTTGTCATTCAAAGTTCTAAAATCCTCTCTGAACAGCTTTAAAAATCTGAAGCCAAAGGATGTGGCTTGACTGACCCATCTGTGCATGCATAGTAACCAAACAGCCAGGAAGACATGTTTCTACCCTGTGCCAGGTTTTTAGTGAAGGTCCGGAGACCTGTTCAGAGAGATTCAGTTTGTTTGTCGCCAGTACAGGCTGACAGTCAGGCTGTACAGGCTTACCTGATAGTCATCCTTCTGGACCGGGGTTAGGGTAGTGTGCTCTGTCAGACGATTTGGTGGAGACAGGATTTTAAAGGCATTGCTGCATGTGCCGAGCCTTACAGTAATTGCAGTGTGTGTGTTTGAAGCTGTGTTTCCATTTCACTGCACCTTGTTTATGGTTGTGTGGGAACTGAAGGAGAACAGCACATGTGCAAGTGTTTCTCAGTAGCATCTGAGTTTGGAACTCCTTGAGATGTTATCTCTCAAGTTACCATTTTTTGTCTATTATGATTAACATGGAGTTCACTATGTTAAACATATAGAAGGTTACGGTCAGTTTAGATGCATTGTAAAGGAGGCTAGACGTAGACAAGGATCTTTCATCTATATTTTAATTAAAGGTAAGTTCAACAGTTCAAGTATTTCAACAGTGCAAAAACAACGAAAAAACATTTGGTTTTAACATCAAAGGCAAATTTTCAAAAGATAACAAAGGAGCAGTGTAATAAAGTAAATACTTCTGAATATGTAATGAATGATGAAATTCAATGCTATATTAAGTATTTATTTCTAACATGCTTTACGTCCATTTAGAAAGAAAAATCTGGGATTACAGACTTTTAATTTATTAAGATCTGGATGATTCCATAAACAGTTTTCTTTCTCCAGAAATAGCGGTTAAAGATGCCAGTGATTTATTCGTTGAATCTTAAAAGGATTACATTGCCGTTTTTGTACCGAAACACTTCATACTGTACATAGGAGTCTAGCTTTAAAAGTTGTGTCATTAATCCCTGACCCTTTCCTCCACTCGGTAATCTCCCAGGAGCAGTAGTTCCGCACGTGACCAGGACCAAGAGTTTTGGATACTCAACCATGAAGACCCCGAAATCCATGGGCGAGATGCCAGGCTCCCCCTCCCGCTCTCGGAAGTCTCGCTTCAGCCTCCGCGGCCAGAAGAAGAAGGAGAGCCTGATCCAGGGCAAGCTGCGCATCCGCTCCATGCCAGGTGTCTTCTTGGTCCTGGGTGTCATCGTGGTGGTGGTGGGCACCGCACTGGCCGTGGCAGGGTACTGGCCCTACCGGACGCACCGCTCAGCCTTGCCTGAACCGACTGATGGAGGAGGGGTTGTGGAGCCCCAGGCTTCTGGCTGGAGTCTGGGGGCCAAGGGCCTCCTTTCCACAGCCGGCCTCATCCACAGTGAGAGGATGAAGCTGCTGGGCCCTGTCATCATGGGCGTGGGCCTCTTCATCCTCATCTGCGCCAACACGGTGCTGTATGAGAACCGCGACAGGGAGACCCAGATGCTCCTGGCACAGATGCGCAACGTCATCTGCTCCGTGTCGGCGGCAGTGCCCTCGGCCGACCTCTCGGAAATTGCGGCAGCCAACTCCATGGCGAGACACTACCAGTGGTTGAGCAGTCTGCCCGCCGCCCACCTCAATATCCTGTGTCTACAACAGCTGGCCTGTTCTGAGCCCTTATTGCAGACCAGGGACCTGGGGGAGGAGGACATGCCAGGCAGAACCTACCGGCAGGCTACTCTGAGGACAGAGGCCCTGCACCACCAGGAGTCCGCCTCCACCCCCTCCCTCCACTCATCCCACTCCAATTCCTGCAACTCCAGCAAGACAGACTGCAACACACTGGCAGAGACGGAGGTAGACCCCCAGCGTGCCACCCTCTTTAAGCTCAACAACTGCCTGGTGTCGGCCAGCTCCATGTCCACCCTGGGTGTGGACGACTGGGATGCCCCTGCCACGCTGCCCAGACGCTCCCACAGTGTGAGCTACAGAACTAACCCTCATGGCCCACACACCACTGCAGTGTGTCTGGGGGAGAAGCTGGCAGCACCCTGCGGACAGGGACAGTTAGGAAGGGCCAAGCCAGCCAGGAGAGAGTCCAACACAGACGTGTGTGTGAACATCTGTGGGCGGGAGGCAGAGACCCCGGAGCTCATGTCTGTGGAGGTGCAGAGGCATCGGAGCTGGCCCCGGATAGACCTGGGCTATGCCAGGCGCTACCTGAAGCTGGAGAATAAGGAGGACTCTGTAGACAAGCTGCTGGACCAGCTAGAGCAGCAATGCTCTCAGTGGGATAAGAGCTTTGGCTCGGGGCCTTTCCAGTGAGGGAGATCTTGGCAAGGATCCATCAGCTTGTTGAAGAAGAATTCCTGTGGATGCTAATGCATCAATGAGGAGTGTAGGCTCTTCCTCTGGATCATGCCACTGCACTTATTTCCATTGACTCCTGAATTCCGAGAGTCCTAATGCAACCTCAGTCCAGCCCATGTATCATTCTGTGATAATACTGTCACACTGTTGGAAACTGTTTTCTTTTGGGAGGTGCAATGTGAAGGAGCTTCCAGTGTTAAGATATCAATCTAAAGATACAACACTTGGTCATTGCTTCTTAGGGTGTGAATTTCAAAGAACAAAAGTTGGGATCTGTGGATGAATTACATGGAGTTGGCAGGCAAACATGTCCTTCTTTGCCAAAGCGTTACTTGTTTTCAGGATACAGCAAGCACATCCTATTTGAATGAGAGAGATAGATTGTAGGCAGAGGGACTGTCTTCACTGTGTAATCCATTTAAAACCAAACCACTAGAATATGCAGAGCCTTAAAGGTGCTGATAGCTTCTGACAAGTGCAGCTAGACTAAAGAAAGGTTGGGGCTTTGACATGTAAGGTCTAGGAGACCACATTAGTTGCATGATGAAGATGCCGTATGTCACATTGTAATAATTATGCAGAACAATGGCTATATTTGTTGTGTATTAGAGAGAGAGAGAGAGAGAGAGAGAGAGAGAGAGAGAGAGAGAGAGAGAGAGAGAGAGAGAGAGAGAGAGAAAGAGAGAGAGAGATAGTCAAGGTTCCCTGTCATGAATAATGTGTCAATTTTCAGTGTCCTTTCCCAGGTTATTAACTAGATTACCGGAGTGATAACAGTAGAGGAGGCCTATCCCTCCTCTCCTCTGTTGATCATCTCTCTGTGATTCCTAGAATGAATATCATATGTCTAGGGGGGTGTTCAGGAGAAATAGAGCTTCAAGTATTGGAGGGCACCAGCAGAGAGACATCTCTGTTTGATTTAGTGGGACGATTCAGTGTATTTGCATGCAGTCGGGGATGTTGGGGGTATCGTAAAGGGGAGAACATGACTCTTTTCCAGAGGACACTTCCCCCTCCTCTTTCTTCTCTTCCTTCTCCCACCCTCCACTCACAGATGTGAGGAGAGGGCCCCAACATGTTTACAATGCCACAGTCTCAATTTGTCTCGCTCTCTTTGTCTGTACTGCCTGTTTTGTATGACGTGTGTGACAACTTGTGTTCTAACTGTATATCAAGCAATATCAATGGTCTGACAGAACAATCAATGGCCACGTCTGGCCCTGTTGACCCACAGAATTAAACGTAATGCCATGTCATGCCTGTGTTTTAAATATAAGGCAGAGCTAAGAAAAAACAATTTGTGCTGTCAGTCATTCCATTTGTCAAGATCATGATCTCAGAATTTTTCTCAATGCAGTATAATTAAATCTTTGCCCAATGCTGATGACCTTGCTTCTCAGTAAACAGGCGTTTTTGCATTTCACTCTGCCTCACAGCCTGACAGTGTCAACTTGGGATTTGCACAAGGTTGCCTTCACCATCTCCAGAAATCTATTCCTTCCACACTATTACCTATCACCGCTGAGCAACACACCGAGGGTTGGATTTGGGAGTAAATGGAAGGATAAGAATGGAGCAATCTTCAAAGCCTCAGCACTCATCCATCTTCCATTCCTTCACGGATCTCATTTTTATGCTAAATTCTGTTGTGGGGTTGACATCCTCTGACCTTGTGTTCAAGGTGCAGCCACTATCACTGAATCCTGACAGATCCTGGCACCTTTGTAGAGATCTGAGATTTGTGCTGGTCACAGCCTTGGATTGGAGCCGTCCTTGGGGGAGAGAGCGGAAAGAGAAATTCCCTAGCTGTAATTATACTCGGCAACACCCTTAATGCTGGCCAACTTTCCCCCCCCTTTCAGATTTTATGGTTCCTTCCGGGCAGGTATGCAGTCTCTCGTGATCTCTTCTCATTTAATTGGTTGTCTACAAGATGGCTTCTGCGATTCTAACAGCTCGTAAAGCTAGCGGGCAAGACCTGGGGCCCCATGCTTCCAAAAGATATGACGAGGTGGGGGCATGTGGGGAGGGGGGGTCGGGGTGGAAAAGGGAAAGTGACATCAGCTACTGAAAATGACAACAGTACTTGTCTCACTCGACTGTGCACCTCCCACTCACTGTTTCTGTCCATTAAGCCTTGTAAATCCAGATGAAGGGCATTCAATCAGAGCAGTGCCAAACAGGAAGAGGCTTGAGATGTTTGGAGATTTTCATTGATGGATGGATCTCATATATGGAAGATCCTGCTGGGTTGGCTAGCATTGGCATAAGGTGCTGCCCATTACTGGATCGAGTGCATTAGTGTCTGGCAGGCAGAGATTAAGCAGACCTGAGCATCTGCAGAATGATGTCAGTGGTGGTCAACAACTTCCAGTTCTGCAGTCTACAGACTTTTCACTGATTCAATTAGACTGGGTACCATTCATTAACAGAAAATACGGTCATTTTAAAGGTATTTATGTTGTTTCATCTGAGATGTATGTATATATATATAAATCGTATTAGTCTCTCTATTCAAAGTTAATATATACGACCCATAAGGCAATCTACAGTTACTATGTGAATATTTGGCCAAGAATTCTGACCTTACAAAACGTACCGTAGGTACTTTCTCTGGCCTAACTGCAGTGTAGCATTCATAACTTGACTGCTAAAACAGCCATTAAATGCTGGTGGGTGGGAATGTCATGTCGCCCAACTCAGCCCAACAGTCTTGCAATTAGTGTGAGAGAGTGTGAGAGAGAACGAGAGAGAGGGAGTCGGATAAACGGCTTCAAGCTGGTTATAATCGTTTTTACTGCAGTCACTCCCAGAGGCGCAGGCTCGTTGGCCTGGGTGCAGGAGTCAATGGGATCCAGGTGTAGACAAGCAATAGTTTCAAAGAAGATCCTTCCTCTGAAAAGAGACAGGGATGAAAGTTGGGGCGAAGTGTGACAAGGCACGTTGTGTCCTTGACTCATTCCCAGAATGTTTTAGTTTGGAGTTCACAAAGCATGGCTTCCAACCTCCCCCAAACTATGCAGATCAACCTATCGGATCTGCCTGTAGGGTGTCAGTGGAGAGAGACAGGGAAAACACTTGAATGGAGGTTTCTGTTTCCTTTTCTCCGAGCACTCCAAGTCACCAGTTTGTGGAAACAGCCTCACACAAAACAGGCTTTACAGGCTCTCCAATGAGGCAATGAGTTAGAAAGGGATTAATGACAATGGGGTAATTATGGAGCCCGTTTACTGCAGCAACAAAAGAAGCACACTGCACAAACCCTGAGTTTCTGAAAGGCTTTCCAGCATTATTCAGACATGGAGGATTATACTTGCATGTGCTCAAAATACTCAATTACATTATATGTACGGTCATTATCCAGATTCCAAGGTAGCAAACACCCCTGTTTATTTTTATTATGTGTTCTTAATGTGATTTTCCTATTATTTCCTTGCTGTGGTGAAGCTCTTGAGGATGAGGGCATTCAGACTAGTTTATAGTAAATTTTGTATTTTTTGTGTTCACTTTTGCAATCCTTTATGCTGATAAACAAAGCACAGTCTGATGGCTGGGAAAATTGGATGACAATGTGATTCAATAACAAAAGTGTCAATGACAGTACATAACTCAGCTGCCTCTGACCCACCCCCTGTATGTTCAGCAGAGAGTGGACCAGCGGGAAATTCACAGGAATCATGGGAATAGACAGGGGTGGGTATTAGCACAGTGGTGGAAAATTTTACCGCAGATCAAAAAGTAACAGGTTTCAGTAAGATTTGAGTCATTTCAGGGATTTGCCAAAAATGGTTGTCTTAAGAGTTAAATAATAATAGTAGCTGATTTGAGTAAACCTATTCAGTCAAAACAGTAATCAGTTAATATGTTGTAGCCAGCAGGTTGTTTTTGAAAACCTTTTCAAGTGACCTTTCTAGCTGGAATTCGATGAGCACAAGTGGCCATGTATGCAGTTGGTGCTTGTCTGCCTGTCTGATGGGACTTGTATGACAGCCGGCTGGGGCTCTTTGATGATGCGTGCCCACGCTCAGGGAGGCAGGGATCCCCGCCAGCGAATCACTCGGCTCATGGGGAGAGTAACTCGTCCTCCATGTCAAAAGTGTCTTTGTGACTAAAACTTCATTATGTCAACAGTCAACCCTATCAGCTTACATATAGCCTGCTATTTGCCCACCAATCAATAGAACAAAGGGCTCGCTTCACTCTTGAGAGCGGTGTGTTTTTTTAATTTATTTAACACTTCTCAGACTCCATACTTTAAGGATCCCTGGCAGACATCTTCCCCTCGTCTCTCTCTCCTCAGCTCATTTTTCATGATTATCACGGAGCATCACACACTCCCCCACAGATCACTTGACTGTGCGCGCGGGTGTGTGTACGTGAGGTGGAGAAGGAAGAGGAGGGAAGTCGGGGGCTGGTTTTCTGCAGTGTTCTGATACTGCTCACTGTCCAATCAGGATGGAGAACATAACCATCCAGCAGAAGGTTTTCAAAGCCTTTGACTCTGACATGCTGGAACTGACGAGGGTGCCTAGCTGTCTTGGTGTGTGAGCCAACACCAGTCCTCCTGGAGATGGCTCTGGAGGTTGGCAGCCTCAGGTGTTTGTTAAACATATCCCATTCCTTCTGACTGTTTTATTTTAGGACAGCTGCTCTGCTGCCGGATGGTGTGTGTGTATGTGTATTAATTGGGTTTTCTTTCTCAGATGTGCGGATGTGTGAAAGGAGCGAGCCTATGTTTTAAACATTGAGTCATATGCATGGGGAGCGGCAGGAGTGTGATATTGGACTATCTCTAAAGCCTAAGTGATGTTTACTTTCATCTGGCTCAGATAGCACATCCTTGCGGACCGCACACAGACAGAGTGACAAATTGAGGAGGACTACTGCGTGTGTTTATGAACATGCATGTTTACCGTTTAGGTTTGACTACATCACCATTTAAAAAAAATGTCAATGGTATTCTTGTCCATATTTTCACAGAGGGGTTCAAGCCCGTTTACAATGTGTGTGCGTGTGTGTGTGGCCAGTGCGACATCACTTTGTGGAGTTCCCGCGAAACGCGAGCTTGTTTACCATTAGTCTCCAGCTTCCAGTCACGAACCTGCTCTGGTGTGAAGTGGAGAGCGCCTCTGTTATTCAAACAGAATAATCAAACCCCCCTCCTCCCTCGCCTTTCCTCTGGCCCATACTTTACTCTGCAGTCTCCTCTCTCTCCACACGACTACCTTACATAAGGTTATCAATTTTGGATGGATATATAAGAAGATGGCGCGAGAGCCTGAAAGGAATAACTTTATTTTTTTCCACCAGCAAATTATGCACATGTAGCTGACATCGGGCCGTCGTCAGCTTTGGGAGCAGACTACAGAACGAAGCCACGTGAAGTGTGAACGCAGCTGAGAGGGCCGAAGTTAGCAGTGGTCACATTTGTGTAACACAACGTGTGCGTGCACGTTTTATCCAGTTACGAGTTCCATGAAACTCAATTTCATGTCGCTTCTCTTGGGGAAAAGGTTTATGGTTTTACAAACCTTTAAACAACAACCCTCACCACCACCACTAACGTTTCAGAAAGTGGAGAAATTGAAATATTTGTTGACATTTCCCTCCCTTCGCTTTAAGATGACCTTTTCTAGCGCATTGGATGTGCCGAGTGGCCATTTTCCTCTATTTAAATTGTTGACAGGCAAAACAGCTCCGTTGCAATAATACTCAGCCCAAGTCACTAGCGTCTAATTATGCATTTGTTTCCATCATTAATTCTGCTCCAATTGAAAAAAAGACCCCTTGCAATGCAAAGCTGGGTGGACATTATCTAGGATGACATTATCAACAACTCCCACATGCTCTGCTCCTCAAAGCACAGGATTAAATAGGTGTCAGCTTTCTTGTCAGAATCATAATGTGAACTCTTGCATTTCTCTCTCTCTCTCTCTCTCTCTCTCTCTCTCTCTCTCTCTCTCTCTCTCTCCGTCTCTCTCTTTCGTTTCGTCTCATGTCTACCTCATCCTCTCTATCTTTTCCTCTCTCTCTTCTTGCTACAGTGTACCAGTGCCCCTGATGTCATAGAAGGCCCCTGCACGCCTGTCCCTGTTTCATGTATGCTAGGTTAACCTTGTTTTAGTACTCAGACACTCCTATGGCTAAGCAGCATCAAGGGAAACGAATAATTCCAGTCATTACACAACAGTTTTTAAAACACATGAAACAACGAGGTGTGGCCTCATCCCCGTAATACACTAACACCAGATTCTCTGCTGTTACACATGGCTTAAAGGAGTTGAGTTAAAACAGTCCTGATGTGTTCTGCCCTCACTTCTGTCTGTGCATAGCAAAAAAAGAAAAAACAGGCTGGTGGGAATGTTTTAATGCTGGCAATAAAAGCATGCTCAGAGATGTTTTGTAAGATTTAAGAACTGAAGTGGATGGCTTGTGAGGCAGCATTTCATTAGTGTAGCTTAGAGGGTGTTGGAAATGCGTCCTTCACTAAGTATCCTGTTAGTAGTTGTGTCACAGTGGCCTTCAGTGAGAGATTGATGAGTCTACGTGATCAATACTAAGTAACCCATTCCAATTATATTATATTTCCATGGTAATTTTAAGGTGTATATAGAGGTTACTGCCTTTATACAACGAATGCGTACGTCTGATGATTCAAAAATCTATATGGATAACTTGAAGATTCTGCAAGCTCTGTACTTTTGAGTAGAGCCCCAGAGGATAATGTGTCTTCAGTGATGGACTCATAAAAGCACTGTAAAATCCAACCATGGCATCCATTCTGAGGTCCACAGGAACTTATAGTAGACAGGGCCATAGCTGTCTGGGAGAATTTGCTCATTAAAACACTAACTCAAAGATGTCCAATTCAAATCACTGAGGCACCAATTACGGCCTCAGTTTAATACTGGGGAGCTGACGTAAAAGGCCATCCAGAGACTCAGTGATTCTGCGAATGAATAATATCTAGGTGCCTAGCAGTTCACTTCACCGTAGACCCTGTGTGAGGGCACAAACAAGCAGCGCTGCATGTGATGCTCAGCTTTGACAGCTGATGGAAGACTGGAAAGACAGAGGAGGAGAGGGAGAAAGTAGAGAGATAAGAGAATAACTGTCTAGTGAAACTGAGGGGAGTCTGACAACGAGAGCTGAAGTCTCAATAGACTCAATAGTTCTCAATATGCTGTTTGTTTATATTAAATGATGACTGGAAACAAACTTAGCTATAGATACCTTTCTAAGAAAGAAACATTTCAAGAACTGCGTAAAGATAAGGACTTTCAAGATATATATTTTTTATATTTGAATAACTAAACCTCTTGGTTGCATTTAGAGTGTGTTCATCCCTCTCTCGCTCTCATCATTTGTTTTGAAGCCTACTTTCACAGAATTACATTTTATTTTATCTTTATTTTATCAGGCAAGTCCAGTAAAAATATATTCTTATTTAGAAAAACAGCCGGATAAAGGAGCACCTTGAACTTGGTTGAGGTGATGATATCATCACAGGGGAAAGTGAGCGTTGAGGATCCTCTCCCGGAGTCGTCACAACAACGCGTGATGTATGACTCTATCCTCTTCCTGCATCCTGACGTGGATCTCCAGTTAAGTAAACACAGAGCGCAGCGATCTTCTGGGACACAGCGTTCTGTTCTAGCCTGTGTGTAAACTCTGACTGAAGATCGCCTTTATTCTGTCAGGTGAGATCAAGTCTGTTGAATGCAGATGGGTTGGGAATGGGATGAAGCAGAGTTTACCACAATGCTGGATGTTTGTCTCTGGCTTTGGAGTGGAGTTAGATTCCCCTCTATCTGAAGTGGCCTCCTCAATGCCTGAAAAAGGAAAAATGTTCATGGTTTGTATTTGCCCTCACTGCTGCACACTATGCGGGGGGAAAAACCTAAGCATAAAGGACTGAAAATACATATGGATGAAAATGCTGAATAGAAGAAAACATGAACTGGGAAATCCTCCAGCAATGGTGAAATGCACTGCACAGATAGAGAGCTTACAGTCAGGGATGGTTTCGTGCTGAGTTACTTCTTTATTCCTCTATTATTTATTTGACATTTCCCACACGTCAACAGTAAAAGTTTAATCTCTTTTTAAAAAGCCAAGCATATTATCAACGTAGTTTCTTCCAACGCTCCCTGGATCTCTTTAACTATCTAAACAGCCTCTGATAGCCCCGGACAGCCTCTTCAACATGGCTGAGTTAGTGATCCAGAGAGTTTCACTGTGACAACTCTTCTCTGACCTCCATATTAAGGCCCTTTCTCCCAAATTAGACTAATTCTTTTTGACTGTGCTAAAGCATCCATAGCCCGTGTCTCCAATTGGATTTTGCTGCCAGATCAAACTGTAGTCAAACATGATATGTTGTAATGCACATCAGCAGAGCGATGATATAACAAAGTAATCATCTTAATCCTATTGTTTAAAGTTTAACTTCTGTTTTTGTCTTTTGTAGGGTTTAGGGAGGAATGCACAATGGGCTTGAGTGTAGGTTAACACACAGTACAACAACATAAACAAACAAAACGCCTTAAGGTACTCGTGCTCAGATTTCAGACAGACCCCAAGGGGCAGACTGTTTAGGGTGGAATATATTTTTAGCCACAGAATCATAGAGATTGCTACGTGACAACAGAAACAGAAGGTCCCACCCCATCCCTCTTGCTTCTGTCAAACACAATCTCCTCCTCTTCCCCCTCGAGAGGCGATCCTGTGGCGCTGCCTTTATCTCCGTCTGAGCCACCTCCAGCCCTGAGAGAGAGAGAAGGGGCAAGCACATGAGTCTGAGCCACCTCCAGCCCTGAGAGAGAGAGAAGGAGGAAGCACATGAGTCTGAGCCACCTCCAGCCCTGAGAGAGAGAGAAGGAGGAAGCACATGAGTCTGAGCCACCTCCAGCCCTGAGAGAGAGAGAAGGAGGAAGCACATGAGTCTGAGCCACCTCCAGCCCTGAGAGAGAGAGAAGGAGGAAGCACATGAGTCTGAGCCACCTCCAGCCCTGAGAGAGAAAGAAGGAGGAAGCACATGAGTCTGAGTGAACGTCCTCCTCCACCTCTCCTCTTTTTCATCTTCCCCAGAAGAAAACGTCCGGTCTCCCAGATCAAACGCAGCAACTAAATCCGACAAACCGGAGAAGAGTTTGTTTAAAGAGCTCTCCCTATCACATCCGGCGGAGAGGGGTGACACCAGTAGAACGAGAGCTGATTGGACCATTATGTAAGTAGCAGGTGCAACGGAAGCAGGAAAATAGCTTTAATAACAAGAGTAAAACACTGACGAGGAGTTGCTGAGTGTTACTGAGTTGACCTTATACTTCTTGTATTTTCAAGGCGACAACGAATGATTAATTTTTTGCCTTGTAAAGGATGACACTCATTATACATTTGGTATCTATTCTGCAAACTGGGTTCTATTGAGCTTCAACAAGGGCCAGGGCAGTGGCTTATCTCCCAGGGTCACTTATCTACTCCGCTCACCACTCTACCACCACAAAGCCCACCACACTCCACTCCTAAAGGCCAGACACCACAGACAAATTGATTTACAATAACCACAAGCAACCCCCCACAGATAAGTGATGTCTAATTGTGTTTCCATGGTCCCAGGCAAACATATACAAAAGATTAGATGGCACAGACCTGCAGAACACAGAGGCCTCTGAGGAGTCAGGGAAGATATTAGAGTAAAATTATCTGAACTGTTCTCCATGTATTTTCCTGCTGACTCAGGCACGCTACAATGGAATCTGTAAAATGGTATTGTTTCAGATGTGATTGGATGGAAGGCTGGCTGGCTGCGGAGCCAAGGAGCACGCAGACAGACCCCAGACCTGATGAAAGTAATTGAATAACTTTGTAATGCCGAGAATAGAGCTTCTATTTTCCCGCGGGGGGACACATCAGAGAGAACTCCGCTCCTGTTATCATTCTGGATCCCACTGCCGCACACAGCCAGCCATCCCACTGCCGCACACAGCCAGTCATCCCACTGCTGTACACAGCCAGCCATCCCACTGCCGCACACAGCCAGTCATCCCACTGCTGTACACAGCCAGCCATCCCACTGCCGCACACAGCCAGTCATCCCACTGCTGTACACAGCCAGCCATCCCACTGCCGCACACAGCCAGTCATCCCACTGCTGTACACAGCCAGTCATCCCACTGCCGCACACAGCCAGTCATCCCACTGCTGTACACAGCCAGTCATCCCACTGCCGCACACAGCCAGCCATCCCACTGCCGCACACAGCCAGCCATCCCACTGCCGCACACAGCCAGTCATCCCACTGCCGCACACAGCCAGTCATCCCACTGCCGCACACAGCCAGTCCCCCTCACATCCCCACCGTTAACACCAACCCCCAGCCTGTTACCTCCCAATGTTACACCAGCATTTGCGAGCTTCATTTTCAGCCTAGCATGGAGGGGGTGGGGGAAGGGGGAGAGGGGTTATCAAGTGAAAAAGCAAACACTGTCTCTCTGTCTCCCCAGAATACCAACTCAAGCAGTTGGTCAGATAACACTTCCCGGCTCTCATTCTGATATGATGTATCAAGATTGTCATCCACACGCTGCGCAAAATCAGGGTTCCAAGCATACACTCTACGTTGCTAACGTTGCTCTATGTAGACGATGCTAATCCGAGTCCGAGTGAATGACTATTTGCCTGAAATATCTCTCTCTCTCTCTCTCTCTCTCTCTCTCTCTCTCTCTCTCTCTCTCTCTCTCTCTCTGTCTCTCTCTCTCTCTCTCTCTCTCTCTCTCTCTCTCTCTTTGTCTCTGTTTCTGTCTCTGTCTCTGTTTTTCTCCATCTGGTACAAGGCACATACAGTATTGCACTCATGCTATTTTTTCTCTGTATAAACTGCTGATGCTATCTCGCCGTCAGATCAAACACCAGCCTTATCGCAATGCCAGTGCAACAGTGAGATAATGCTCTTTATGACAGGGCGAGTGCTGCCGCTCCCTGGGGTCGTCACGGATTCTACACAAGCTCTGCTGGGTCTGTCAGAGAGGGAGGTTATCTCAGCGAATCCTCCCCCCCCCCCCCTTCCATCCCTGAGTCAGAGCGGAGCTGATATGAAAAGCAGGGCTGAGGAGATGCGTCAGGGTACAGGACAGGCTACGTCGCCTCTGTCCCAAACCATCACGATCAATTCCCTTCAAAAACACAAAGGGAAACACGGACGGTCTCAGAGAGACAGTGGCGATGGATCACACAGGATGTTTTTTCTATTCACATCACAAGGGACTTTTATAGTCATGTGGCTTTTTTTGTAAAACCCTCTTGAATGCTGGGGCCAAATGAAGGTTGCACGTACCTGTTCAGAAACATTAAATGGACAGGGTAATAATAATAATGATCTTATAACACACACCATTAACGAGATTCACACATTAGTAATTTGATTGTAAAATACGCACACAAACTTGATGATCTATCTTTGCCAATGTGATGGTCATAAAAGTCACACATTGTTTCCCCAGTGGACTCTCTGACAAGCCAGCAAGTGTTGTGAGAGCAAGAAATCCAGTGTTAGCCTGAGGTGATGCTGAGTGCCGCATTCTGACCTTGGCTCAGCAAACCCCCCCCATGGCAGGAAGACCAGCCTCACACAGCCCACTGCTAGACGGATGCTCTTCTAAGCCACGCTCCCAGAAGAACACACAATTACACACCCACACATCCACACGCACACACAATGGTCTTACACAGTCTGCAAGTCAAAACAAGAGTGAACTGAAGCTGGTCTGTTGAGTCTGCCAAAGGAAAGTTGAGGAGAGTAGAGTGAGGAAAATGATGTACAGTCGTTCCATGTATGCTGAAACAGGACCCACGGTTACGAACCTGTTCCCAAACACAGCACTAAACCAAGACGATCTGAGGAAATACACCCTGTAAGCTACTTACAACGCAGCTCAATAATTCTATCCAAAAGTAATACTGACGCCTACTTTTTCACTTGGATTCTATCCTAGTCACTTTCCTGACAGGTTATTAAGCGCTGGTAATAACATTCACACCTCACTTCGGGATGGGGATTAAACTCAGCATTTGCCAAGACCAGTACTTTTCTCGATGGTGTGTTACAGGACATTTTATTTCGAATCTATTGCCCAGTAATAACAATACTATCCTTCAAAACAGTTGTGTTGAAAAAGCTTGTTTTAGTTAGGCAGTATGACTTGGCCACCCAGCTCTGCTTTTAACACAGTTTGTTGCTATTTGAAACGTTGTTATGACATGTCAAACTGAGAGGGCTTCAAGAATATCTGCATTGCCTGGACATTTTGCTAAAGAAACAGCTTGGGTTTTCAGCTTGGCTTAGTCACATGATTTAGCAAGACGCTAACAAGGACAACAGCCCAAATCTCGCTTTCAAACACCAAAAAAAACACAGATGTTTAGACGATACTGCTGTATAAGGCTATTCTATTGACATGGCTGAGCGTTTCAGTAAAGTGAAAGCATGTTTTGGAGCACAGCTAGTGTGTGTGTGTGTCAGTACCTGTTAGCGGCAGGGAAGACAGGCAGGGCAGGAGGGGCTGGCAGGAGGGAGGCTGAGGTCCAGAGGCTGAGGGCTGCTTCAGTGATGTCCTGCTGGGACGGAGAACGAGGCCTCTTCCTGAAGGATCTGTCCGGAAGAGCCATGTATGCCAGGATGACAGTGACAGCGCTCACTTAGCAGTTACCTTACCCCAGGAAACATCAACACTCATTAGCTATCTAAACCATCAGCAACTGCCAGCATGACTGAGAGGTACTCTCCCTCTAGAACAGACAATCAACAACCCACAAGAGAATATGTCGCACTGAAAAGGAAAGTCTCTGAATTGTGGGATAGATCGAGGGATTTTGGGAACAGATTAGG
This sequence comes from Osmerus eperlanus, assembly GCF_963692335.1. Lineage (NCBI taxonomy): Eukaryota > Metazoa > Chordata > Actinopteri > Osmeriformes > Osmeridae > Osmerus > Osmerus eperlanus. Next base: position 9,418,244 of record NC_085037.1, read on the forward strand.
ATTGCATATCCATGACATATTATATATATCCACACATCTAAATATTTTTTTTAAACCAAGTGTGTGTATGTACACACACACACCCTCACAGACACCCCTTGGAGGTGATAATTAGGCTTTTTCATCAAACTGTTAGCTGTTTATCATGAGGGAGAAAGGAAGCAGGAAGAGGCAGAGTGGTCCAAACGAAGTAGGAGGATGATACAACCTTGTGTTCTTCACAGCTTCCTAATACAGTATTGCAGTGCAGTAACCAATCATAAGGAACCCTTGGGAAATAAATAATCTCCAATCTACATGTCAAACAACCGCTGAATGCAGATTATATGGAATTTCACCTCAGGTGTCCAGGCATTTGAAAAGCATCAGACAAATGTGCATTAGCATAACCTGACATTGAACTGCCTTGCCTGTTCGTTTAATCAAACAATGTGCGCCTAGTGTTTTCAATATTAATATTTGAGATGGGGGGAGGGGGATAAAATAGAAAAGGGAGGCTCTGAGTAATCAAACTTCTAAACGCCTTGTCTAAACTGTCTTCCCTTTTCTAACAAACAGCCCATGAAGAAAGTGTTAGGCTGTTAGAAAACACAGTGCTCACAAAGATGTTTTCAAAACCAGATAAGGAGGCACTAGGATCTCATGAACATGAACTTGTCTTCTACGGGAGAAGAGAAACAAAAACATTGGACAAATAAGGAGAGAATTGGAAGAAAGGGAAGTTACCAATGGGACAAGTTGTGAAGGTATGAAGAGGCCTCGGAGGAGGATTGGACATGTTAGACGATTCTCTTTTATCTGCTGGTGATTGTGGCCGTTGACAGATAGACCAGGATGCATGGAAGCCGTTTGGGAAGTTGTGTGAGATGGGGGGAGAGGATGAGGTCTGTCAAGGACACCAACATTGAGAAATATGGAAATGCATCACAGGGAGAGGTGCCATGGAAGATAAAAGAAAAGGAGAAACCAATGAAGATTTGTCTACAGGGATTTCGGAAGTACCGGAACAATTCGGATCGTCATTTTGACATGAATACAAGCTTTCTTGGCCAGGAGTACAGAGTAATCTCCTTCACCACTCTAAATACAACCTCAAGCCCCAGTCTATCATAAAACCAGAGTAAGATCAAAGATACCCTTCACCTGCCTGCTACATATCAGTAGAACAGGAGTGAAGCACCTCAAGCCCCAAGGGCAGTTCTACACTAAAGAGTTCTGAAATATTACTGAAAGTCTTTACAGACGAGCTGTATTGGGTCATTGAAACATAATGAGGGAATCTTACTTAAAAATGAATCTCTTTTTCCTAATCATTGACAATGCCATTAAAAGGGAAAGTGAATTAATTAGTTCGCCCTCTTGAGGCCTGTTTCAAGCAGAAAACATAGTAAAGTGTGAAAGTCTCTTTCCAGAGAATAGATTTATTCGCTCTCATTACTGGAGATTAAATTGTGCTGACCCAGTGCAGGAGGACCGTAGGCTAATCGGTGGGAATCATCTGACAGAAGCATTGAGCTGCTCTGACATGTGGTCCCCACCAGGGTTTCCATTGCCTGGTGTTCCCATGGAAAGATGGTACCATGTCAGCCTGACGCCACTGGGGAGGTGAGCATTCCAGCAACCCTCCCTCGTTCACTGGCTCAGAAACTATCCCTCAGGCCCATCATCCAGACTGGATCCCCGCAGAGAGCTTCAAGAATCACTCTGGGTCCTCCTCTGCTCTGCTTGTGGGTTCATGACGCCATAATGAGGGACTGGCTTATTGCTGTCATTAATCTGAGAGCCGAACAGAAACACAGGTCCCATAGTGCTCGTTTTGCCAGTATCTGAGACGGTTTGTGGTCATTCAGATGCAGTGACAGTAGGGCAGTGGGCTGGTTCGTTATCCTCCACAGCGATTCCAGGAGGGAGGACTCCAGCCAGAGACTGATTAAACAGCAACAAACAGCAGCTAGTCTCTCTCACATGCATTACACGGAACTGTCAACCCCAGCATGAGTTTAAAAAACATGAAAATCCAAATATGAATAATCTCTTTGCACATTTCACAAGCTCTGTCCGGGCCTGAGACGAATGCAGAATGAGACGCCCCTGCTTGGAGTGGCTCAACTGCTAGAAGAGTCTGATGAAGACCAGAGAGGAGCTTCACTTCAGCCTGAGCAGGAACACCTCTCAGAACTGCCTTTTAATAGCGCTCTCTCTGGGTGAGTATGTGACAGTATCTGTCAAACCAGGCCTGATGTAATAACACATTGCTATAGCTATAAGTATGCTGTCCCTGTGCAGTAGGAGGGGGAACAGAATGTGTGTCTCTCTGGTCTTTTCACTGGCCATGTGAGGACCATGCAGCCTGAGGGAAGGTAGAGGAGGTCATATTGGTAAAAGAGTTGAAACTATCACAGGCATTCACTTTTAGCATTCAGGGTGTGTAAGGGTCAGATCACACAGAATGAAAGCCGAGGGCAATAACAATAATTGCTAATCAGCAAAACCAAATTGTGTAACAACATTTTGGCGCAATAGAAGTACATACTGTACACTCCCATATGAACTTCTAGAGAATAAACGGTTATACAGGTAATCTTGGGCATCTCCCGTGAGTTGGAATGGATGAATTAATGGAATAAAAAAAAATCAATTTAACCTCTGTGTTCCCTCCCCTGATTGAATCTTTGCAGTTCAATACAATCTCAACCTCTGAATGTGTAGATCATGATGTGTGTCCTAGGGCTAGCATGAAACCCATGTAATTCTCCTGCTGCATGCTGGAATAGTCAGGGGACTATAATTGCCCTAATCTTCAACTCCCACCGATAATGGGCCAGAGACAATCTGCCTGCGTCCATCAACTTAAACTGTCCAATCACATGGCTATATGGGTCCAACAGAGAGGGGGCCCTATCACATGCAGGTCCGTGTGCACAGTAAAAAAAAGAATTGTTAGCCCAACTGAGCCATGCTGTCACGGAGAGGAAAGGGATCAGTGAACCATGCATTTTCCTCTACGATTCAGACCAGCAGCCGGCAGAGAGAATCAGAGGATGTAATCCAGAGAGGGGGAACACACACGAACATGATACCATGTGCCGTTTGAATACAAAATAGTCTCGTTTTTCAGGAGTAGCATTTAGCAGAGAGAGAGTGAAAGCCAAATGACTATGTTATCGGAGACACACGTTTCCAAAGTGATAAGGTGGAGACAGTCCTGGGCTTGTGAGGAGGATAAGATCTTCTGCGTTCCATCAGGGAGAGGAGCCGTGTCTCGTTCCAACTCTGCATACTACTGACGTGCTAGGCCTCTGCCACAGTAACCACACCGTGGCAACAGAGGGCAGATTTAAAGGTGTTGTTGGGAAGAGTGATGGAGTGTTGATTTTGGGGATGTGTTCTCCACCAGATGTTGAGAAGTTCTATTTGGCTCCAGAAATGTTCTGTCTGTTACATAAATTGCTAAACAGTGACGTCAAAAAGATATATCATCCTGCGGGGAAACAACAGAAACTGGCCCATGTGTTTCCCTTTTATGTTAGCATTGAAAGGCATTGGAAGACATTGATAACAAGCTTGGCTACGTACAGGCAGGGTTTTCAATCCCCTGTCCTCCTGGACGAGGTTTGATCACAAAAGCATGGGAGGAAATGAGCGCTGGAAAATAGACGCCTGGAGAACTGCCTCTCTCTGACGAATTAGTAATCCAGCCTCCCTTCCGTAGCCTCCGCCCAGCTCTGCAGTCGTCTGTGCTTTCAGCGAGGGTTGAGATAAGCTTTCCCCTCAGCCCTTTTACTCTCTCTCTCTCTCTCTCTCTCTCTCTCTCTCTCTCTCTCTCTCTCTCTCTCTCTCTCTCTCTCTCTCTCTCTCTCTCTCTTCCTCCCTCTTTCCCTTCCCAATGCTTTTTTTTGAAGATTTGGGGTGATGCTTAATCTGTGCTCCCCATGACACTTCCTTCAATGGCAGACAGCTGTGCAGACAAAATGTCAGCTCCATCAATGATGTAGCGTTTGTTTGCTTTTTACCTGTTTCTCTACAAGAACGGGAGAGTTCAATCAATTGATAGAGGTCATAAGGTTTGTGTTGATATTGTTAAGAAAGTTGCATGAAGAAAAGAAAGCAGATATATAAAAATAAAAATAATTGCTGTGACAGCTGTGCAATTTATACAAAGTAAAAGCACAACGATGTGGCCCAAAGGAATGCACTGTCATTCATTTGCTTGCTTTGGCTTAATCGTATCCTTTAGGGTTAGGACCAGGGTAATTTACACATTCACATACCCCATTTCACACTGCATTAAACTGTCACAGCAGTATACCGTGTCATGTCAACAAACAGCAAATAAATGACTTGTAGAGGTAATTATGTATTTTCCCTCAAGAGCTTGTCAAAGTCAGAAGTCTGATTCATGTCATCTTAGAAAACTTCAAAGACATTAGGAGAGGTCTTTATCAGTGTTTGAAGCTTTGACGGAGCCTAACAGATGGAGAGGAAGAGTGACCTGGGGATCTATTTATAAAATGGAAGACAGTGATTTATTTAATAAAGACACAAGAACATCTAATGAAAGAGATGCAGGGTTGGCTGACCCAAGCAACCAAAGTAATCATTCATTAAGAAGGACCGAAAACTCGTACTAAATGACAAGCTCTCCCAGCTGGACAAGCTCTCCCAGCTGAACGTGCCTGATTCCACCTGCAGGTGGATCAACAGTCAACAGTCGTCCGTCAAACTCCTGAAGTTTGCGGACGACACCACCCTTATTGGGCTCATCTCTGGTGGAGACAAGTCTGATTATAGGTGGGAAGCGGCCAACCTGGTGACCTGGTGCAGCCAGAACAACTTAGAGCTCAATGCTCTTAAGACAGTGGAGATGGTTGTGGACTTCAGGAGGAACACAGCCCCACTCACCCCCATCACCCTGTGTGACTCCCCAGTCAACACTGTGGAGTCCTTCCGCTTCCTGGGCACTATCCTCTCCCAGGACCTCAAGTGGGAACTGAACATCAGCTCCCTCATCAAGAAAGCACAACAGAGGATGTACTTCCTTCGGCAGCTGAAGAAGTTCAACCTGCCAAAGACAATGATGGTGCACTTCTACTCAGCCATCATTGAGTCCATCCTCACCTCCTCCATCACCGTCTGGTACGCTGCTGCCACTGCCAAGGACAAGAGCAGACTGCAGCGTATCATCCGCACTGCTGAGAAGGTGATTGGCTGCAATCTGCCTACCCTCGAGGACCTGCACACCTCAAGGACCCTGAGGCGAGCGAGGAAGATTGTGGCCGACTCCTCCCACCCTGGACACTCCCTGTTTCAGTCACTCCCCTCCGGCAGAAGGCTGCGGTCCATCAGGACCAATACCTCACGCCACAAAAACAGTTTCTTCCCTTCCGCTGTTGGCCTCTTCAACAAGGCCAAGGGACCACACTGACTCTAATGACTTCTTGCTTAAAACACACTGCTTTTTGCACTGCATTACAAAATGGTATCTTGTACATTTGTATTTTTTGTAATATTTGTATTTTTGTATTTTTATATTGTAATTTACGGCAACTTATATTTTATTTTATTGTATATTTAATTCTATTCTAATCCCACTTAGTACTGCTAGTTTATGTACCCTTAGTATAGATAGTCCACATATTAAAATTTTAGGTATATGTTTATTGTATGCACCTTCCTGCCAAAGCAAATTCCTTGTCTGTGCAAACTTTCATGGCGAATAAATCCCATTCTGATTCTGATTCTGATTAATCTGCAAATGCTTCAGAGTGCTAAAAAAAATGCCGTCACGATTAGAGTGATTTCACACAAAGGCCAAGGGGTTTGATAAAAGGCTTTGCAAAACCAATTAAGCATAGACACTGAGAGCAAGGGATGTTTGAATCAGCGTATTTCAGGAGCGGGGGGTTATATAACTCAAGCCGACAATACTGAAGATGCAAATTGCTGTAACTAGCAAGACCATATTGTCCCAAGGCCAGGGAGAGCACAGCACAAATCAGGCACTCCACCCAGACAGACTTCAATAAACTTCTTATCCCTTTGATTCACGTAGGCCAAAAATTCCTTGAACCCTTAGGTTTATAGACAACGTCAGAGAAACTGCACCACAATAAACAGTTGGACTATTCTAGATGTTGTGATGGAGAAAAATATGTTTCTCTGTGCTATACATTCCCATGACATTTGATATGACTACAAACAACAAGTAATTTAAAGCTTATGCGGTCTCGAATTTGGTTTGGTATGTTAATTCATCGGGCAGCATAAGATGATGCAAAGAAAACCAACCGGAAGGCAATAAGGAATCTTTTACTTGGGCTGGTTTTTCCTAAAGTAGTAAAACAGCATTGCTTTGCACATATTGTGTTGATATGCACTGGGAGAGACAATGACTCAAGGACTGATGAAGATTAGATACAGACGGACAAATCAGCCACTTTCAAAAACTCAGTTGGAATGCGTGTTCAAATATGCATGTGTTCCTCATTCAAGTCCAAACAGACTTAAATACATTCCATATGAGCTACCATATAAACCAAAATATATAGAAACAGTATATGAAGAAGATAAATATCGACATGAATACGAACTTTAAAAAGCGACTCCAATTGGTGGACGTAGAAGTCAACAGACAGACCGTGCCTCCAGTGAGCCCTCCTGGTGTGATGATGACACATCACTGAGCCACATGGTTCCAGCTTGGGTCTGGTTGCCCTTGGCAGCAGCCAAACTTCGATTGCCACACACCTCAGTGGTGTCTGGCATTTTGTGCCTGTCCCCTGAAGAGTTTGGAGCCCTGGGCGCCGGAAGTGTCAGCACTCGCCTCTCTTCTCCCAACTGCTGCAGCATGCGCTCATCTTGTCCTCAAACTGAAGGTGAACCTACTAATCTAGTGGAAACAAGCGTCCTGGCCCAGACCTGAGATGATGGATAGATAATGGGCTTTGGAGAACAGAAGAAAGGCTTTGACAGCAGATCAAAGTTGTTCAACTTGTTCCGGCTAATAAAACTCGGGTGAAAACACTTTCCAGGCAGGTAACAAGCCGATTATATGCATACCTTTTGACCAATGGATTAATCCATTACTTTTCAATGATTTACAATCTCACTGTTAAAATATCTACAGTAGGCCTATATGTAAATCTATAACTTTTTAGCTATCCAGTATATTCTTCATTTGAGCGTAGAATGTGGGGTTGATACACATCTGGCACCCAAGCTCATGTAATTTTTTTTATGGTTTTAATGCTTGATCAGGGCACTGTTCTGGTTGTTTGGCCAATGTAAAACCCCTTACACAGCCAAGATATGATATGCAGTATAAGTTTATCCATGTATATATATTTATTGGTGTATTTAACAGGGGACAGTGCACATAAATAAACATAGCTGTACATGCGCCAGAGTTAGCCAAAGGGCTATTATTCATCTGTAATCCCTAGACAGTTACAAAGCCACCCTATGAATATAACACAACATTTAAATAAGATTGAAATGAAAAAGGTATTGAGATCATTTATAATCATGTAGCAAAAAAAAAAGTGTTCATGTTTTCCATAAATAAATAAAGCCATACATAATACCATACATTATACATTTCCTGTCCTTGGTTGAAGGTTTTGCGAGGCCACAGTCCAAGGTCTCGCTGCTCACCCAGCCTGCGGCCCACATTACACCCAGGCCCGCTTGGGGAAGGCCATTAACCTGGGCTGGAGCAGCCTCCAACTGCCTCTAAAACATGAACATTGTCTCTGCTCATTCCAGATGCACAGCAGGCAGAAGAAAGGGAGCTTTAAACATGAAATGTCTGTGGCAAACACATCCAGTAGGAGCACAGAGGTAAAGACAGAGGAGGATACAGACATAAACACACAATCACACTTGTAAACACTCACACAAACACAGCCACCACTTCTAAACCACCCCCTCACACTCACACACACACAAGTTTTGGACTAGCTCTACTTTGTGTTTACACATAGAGGTTCCACCTGCTGTTCTATTTCTCACCTGAGAATTTTGTTTGAGAAGCAAATGAAACAGATTGAATATGCTCCTAATGACCAAAGCTCCCTTGCCCAAGAGAATTCCCTTTTCAGAGATTTTTCAAATAACAAACTCAGTGGGAGAGCTGGTACTCATATCCTGATGAGAATGACGCAGACAGAAACAAACACGTTTCTATGGACTAACTCTGTGTCCATTAAATAACAGACATAAACAGTGAAACAGTTATAAAGTCTAATTTACAGAATGGACAGTTGGTGTAGGGTTAGACTAACTCATGTTAATCACATCCACTCAACACAACCGGATGTGATGCAGCACAGTAGAGCACAACATAAAGAACATAGTAATGCACCACTGAAGTTGATGGACTAGCTTTATTTCGAACCAAAACTGTCAACTGGCAAATATAGCCTCAGAAACCTCTGGCTAGGTTTCAAAATTGCTTTATGTTTTGGCTTGACAAGTAAATAATCACCTCTCAAAACTTGCCAAACTAAGGGTAGCCCTGAACTGTGGCTTGATTCATTGTCTCTTTGACCACCACTTCATATAATTTCCCAGGAGGCAGTGGAAATAGATTCCTTTAAGTCCTTTTCATTTATTTATGTGAGTCATGTAGCCAACCAATCCCCTTGTTAAGGGATTTCACAATTGGATGGATCTACCGAAACACATGACAAAAAAACCTGTGAACACACGTCACACAATCCCACAATCGGTGGTGATCCCACAGGATTAACAAAAGGATTCTAAATGTATGACCAGTGGGACAAAAATCATAAACAGGAGGACATATCAGGAATGCAGCGACAGGCTCTCTCATCATCCGGCAGTTGGTTGCGTGGACCTGACTAACCTCCAGCTACTTCTAATCAACAGAATGCAGCCAGCTGTAATTTTCAGCCCACATGAGATTTGCTCTGGGTTTGGTTGTGCGGGGAGAGGCAGACACTTGAAGGAGCGATACAGCCCAAATCTGAAAAAGTATCTGAAGACATTACTGTAACATAGCCTCTGGAAACATGTTGATAACAAGTGTAAACACCTGTAAACAGAGGACAAAGGGCAATGACAGAGGTTTCACTATGTTTTGTTCACTACTTCCCTTATTTTTACCAGATGACTGTAGCAAGCTCCCTGCGAATGAAAGGAATACCGAAATATCATACAGGAATGTATATCACACAACATGTCCTGTTCTCAGACACATTGGTTATATGACCAGAGGACATAGTGTGTGCGTGTAATCTGACGCAATCCTCTGAATCAGCTCACATTAGCTGTGGTTAGACATCCCCAGGGAAGGAGCAGGGTCCATGATGCCAGCCATCCCACAGAAGAGAACAGAAAGCAGCAGGGGTTCAGGAAGAGACACAGAAACATGCAGATCATCAGGGGCTAAAAACAGACTTGGAAAGGAAGAAGACTGGGTCAGAAAAAGGAGAGAGAAGTAGAGGTGGAGGAAGAAGTAACAGTTGAGATAAAGACAGATAGAGACAGTGAGAGAGAGAGACAGAGAGAGAGACAGAGAGAGACAGCGAGACAGCGAGAGAAAGAGAGAGAGACAGAGAGAGAGAGACGGAAAGAGAGAGACAGAGAGAGAGAGACGGAGAGAGAGAGAGAGCGATGGCTGAAAAAGGTAAAGCTGTTTTTCCACATGGTTGGGTACCTCTGGGCAGGCCTGCCAGATCCTGGTCTCAAGATGAGCAGGACCTATTCACTGGCTGTCAGTCATGGGATCTGCAAAGAGGGTCAGTAACAAAGCCAACGAAGGGCTGTTCTGCTGGCGATAAAAATACATGCTACAAATGCTGCGTTATCACAGCCAGGGAGATAATGCTAACAATCTGTTCCACTGCACTGCCAATGGGCATGGAGGAAGTAAAACACCAGGCAGCAAAGACAACACAAACACACAAAATCACACACACACACAAACAATGACACACAGTCACATGCATACACACCCCCACCCACACACACACACACACACACACACACACACACACACACACACACACACACACACACACACACACGCAAACACACCAACACAATGAGTAAAAACATCTGAATGGAAAATTAAACAGACTTGATGGTTCACATGAGACCTATCTGTGCCTGTACAGTGGCAGCGGTCATTCCTGCACTACATAGTGTGAAACCAGCACACTGTGACCACCTGCTATGTGACTGTCCCTCCCCACAGATGTGACAGAAAGGTTGGGGACACAGATGGAGGATGGAGCATGGAAAAACTAAGCATGTGAAAGCGCTACAACCCCAAGAGAACACGAACAAACCCGGTCCCCAACTTTCCTGACGTTTTCCCAGTCGGTTAGAAAATGTGACACTTACCCACGGAGTGAGCAGGTGGAGGCAGAGATTTAGCTGGCAGGGGAGGGGAATCAGAGGAGGGGAAAAAAGGGAATGGAATCGAAGCAGAGCGAGAAAGAGAGAGAGAGAAACGCTGCACACGCAGTAAGGGAGAGACACCGGGAGGAAAGAAAAAGAACGAGAGTCGAGAAAGAAAGATTGAGTTACGTAAATACGAGACAATCGAAACGAAAGAGCTGATGAAAAAGTGTGAGAGAAAGCAACAAACTCATCTTGCTGCTCCTGGACAGGTGAGACTGATTACCTCTTTACCTAACTCCATTCTAAAAATCCATTGGAAATGGTCTACGTGTTTCTGCCTGGGCTGTCTGAGCTGAGACTGGCCAGAGACATAGAGGCTAATGTCATCTGCTCTCCTGCAAGGTCACTCTCACCTGGAAGGACACCGACAGAGGCTAGGATGCCCATCCTCTGTGCTGCTACTTTCCAATCTGGCGGATGTTTTCACACGGCCCCTAAACCCGTGGAGTTTCTTCTCAGCGCATTAGGCTGGAGGGTGGTGAGTGTGGCGCTAGGCTCTGATTGACAGGTGATCCACAGGCACCCAGCATCACCCGAGTCCTGCGGGGGCCATTCCCAGGCAGTGCCTCAGCTCAATGTTACCTCAATCTTGTCCTCGTGTCTTCCTGTGGCAGAGAGACTGTGGTGCCTTGTTGGAGGGGGTTCAGTTAATGAGGGGCAGGAGATTAGGGGTCGTGAGGAGGGCGTGGGCTTCCCTTCAACACCAGAGTCATCATTACTGGCAGGTCATCTTTATGGTACAAGCGATGGTTGGGGAGACGGGGAGGGGGCATTAGTCTGGTGCTACCAGTCACGGTTTGAGTAATGGCACTGTAAAATATTTATTGTAAATCTGCCCCAACTCACCGTACCCAGGACTTTTAGAGCACAAGAGGGACAGCATAGTCCCACAGCCTTCGAAGGACATGAGAAAGAACCTGGCTCTCAAGTGGCCACTCTACCCTCATGTTGACACGGTGTGGTGTGGGTTGTCCCTGATGTCACAGCGGACCTGCATGACTGGGAGACAGTGCCGGGGGTCCTGACATGGCTTCTCTATATTCCTACCATACAGTGCTTGAATATTTAATCAGGTAATAAATATGCCTGGCCTCACGGCGGTTTTCCCAAATCTCTGAAAAGATGACATAGGTGCCAAAACACCTGCTGGCAGGTTTCTGATCCTCAAGCTTGAGGGAGGGACACAGAGGCAAACAGTCTGGCTCGGTGTTCATTAACAAACCACACAACTCGCAAAACAGAAGCAAAATTATAGCGCACAGAAGTTGTACATCAGTTCAACAGCGGTAAACGTTCAGTGGATGGCTTCAGTATGGCTCAGAGTCGATGGTGGCAGGTGGAAACAGGTGTGGCAGTTTGTGCAGGACTCATCTGGTTTGACAGAGTGAGGGTGCGACCTGGGAGAAGACAAGGAGAGCCAGTCCCAAGGGACGAGCAGCACACAGCCAGGACATGTGTCACTCTTCATCAAAAGATGATGATGGTGGCCTGAGGTTAGAGCTGTCCAGAGAGGGATGACAGAGGTCAGGGAGAGAGAGAGAGTGGGAGAGGGAGGGAGAGAGAGAAAGAGAGCGAGGGAGAGAGATTGGGAGAGAGAGGGAGGGTGAACTTAAAAGCAAGGGGAATGAAAGCAGAAATAAAGGCGGATGAAATGCCACCGTTAATGAAACGGTGAATAACGTGAGGATGGGTTGTAGAGGGAGAAAGAGAGGGGTGCATAGAGCGAGACGAGGCACGGAGGCAGAGGTAAACAACAGTACGGTGTGATAGAGCGGCTCCTAATGCAGATGGCTGTTTAACTATGCAGTGGAGCGTCTGAGGGGCTCTGAGAGAGGGAGAGAAGGAGGAGGCTGAAGGGCTGCAGACGGAAGACTCTTGGTGCTGCTTCCATTACCCAACCTAGCTCAATTAGCTCAGCAAAGCTCCCCCGGGCTGCCCCGGGCCCCTCTGGACACACACTGCCATCACACAGGCTACCATTACACCTGCATGTCGCCAAGGGCATGACAATGAACAGGTGGTTGTGAGTTTGTACAGTTGGCAATAACTACCGCAGCACTTATGCTTTGGACCATGTTCAGGTGATAAATACAGAGAGCGGCTGTGTGGCAGCTCTTATTCCAATAAAACCTCCTCTATTTGCCTGACATGGCAGTCTGAGGACAGGTAAGATGAAAGAGAATGTGTTTCTGCACTTGAATGAAATTAGTGGTATAACTGAGAGGTTGAAGGCAGCATGGCATTTGGGTCTGAGTCCAGCCTCAGGAGATGATGTGGTTGTGACTAATGGGAACCGTTTTTAACCGAACTACTGTTTTAAAATGAAAGCTGGATATGGCTGTCACAACAATGGTTACAGGTTCTTTTTGGCAGTGAAATTCAAAGCTAAACATACAAATGTTAATGCTGAACACATAAAAGGGTATAAAAGGGAAGCCTAAGTGTCTTTGGGGGTGGAACCTCAGGGACATTTCGTTCCATTTCAGAATCCAAATCAAGATAAATCCAATCTAGATAAAAATGTGCTTCTGGGTACAAAAAGTTATTTAATCAGAGTATCAATATTTCATTATTATTTCATCTTCCTACGAGGCTTGTGCTCTTCCACTAGATGCTGAGGAGAGTGTTAGTGCCGCAGTGTTTGCACACCATGTTCAACGTAACAAGAGCCCCCAAAACCTCTGCCACTTTAATTGCATCTCTCTACAATTGTGCAAAACATCCATGTCGGCAGAGGAGACAGAGAACACCGCTGGGATTATTCCTGCTTTCTTCCGGCTATGCTTTTAAGTCCTTTATGGAGAAGTCGACAGGAAACCAAATCTCCTTACATATTACTATCCAGTACTGTCTGCACACATGCTGTACTTTTACTGTCTGTTCATGTAAGACTACTTAAAGTGAGGTGAGAGATAGAGAGAGAAAGAGAGGGAAAGGGGGAGAGAGGGGGGTTGGGAGGAAGAGAGAAAATAAACAGACCAACGTAAAAGAGAAAAAACACAACCGACAAACACGTGAACATTTTAGGTGCAGATTTAATCACCGGACCCAGATTTCAGCTACACATGGTGCACCAGCTGTCTTTAAAAAACAATAATTGTTTCTCCAGGTGTGTTTATTAATATGAATCCAAGGCCATGTGCAGACCTGTCAGGCACAGCCCCCTGCCCTGAGAGTAGAGGTACTTTCTTTCATTACATTATTTATTGGCTCGGCAGACCTTCTTCAGAGCTATGTGCCATGCACGCTTACATTTCAGCTATGATTTGTATGTACAACACGATAGTAGTGAAATTGTAGCAGCAAATAGAGACCATGCGGAATACATCTGGAACATTCTCAGTGTGCAATTGTCTGTGTTCCACATACCTGCAAGAATTCTTTAAGAATAGTATGAACTCAGCGTTGATTCCACTTTATTAAAGAAACATTCAAACACCATGAACGCAAACCAGCAAATAGTTTGCTCTTTACTGCCTGAAGATGGCTGCGATGACATTGTACAGTAAGCGTAAAATATGGTCTGTCAAATGCACTTAACAACAAACTATTTATCAAGAGTGCGTTACTTGACTATCCCATCCAAAAACTGTTATTTTTATTGACTGAAAAGTAAATAATGGTGTCCTAGCCAGGGCTCTACACTTGACCTTTTCTGTTACAGTAACTGCTCCTTCGGGATATAATGCTAGTTGACATCTACGAGGAATCCTATTGGCTCACAGTTACCTTGCTTGCAGTTTTTCCAGTAGTACTCTGGGTAGACACTGAGGTTTATGTCTGGATATCAGCATGTTTACCTCATGTGGGACAACAGTGAGCTCACTTGAAACCTTGTTTCTGGGTGTATCCAGAACTGTACACTGTGAAAGGGACTGGACTGATTTCACACTAAATCCCCCTCAGTAAAAAAAAGTGTGACTGAATAACGTACGGAAGCTGTTGATGTCTACACCCAGCAGTTCTCCTTTACAGCAGGACGTCAACCATGTGACCTATCTACCAGCAGAGCTGATGGTCTGAGGGGCTGAGTAATCTCTGAGAGCAGACGCAGGGAGCTGTCTGAGGGGGTTGTTGTTCCAGGTCACCTGCAGCAGCCCGCACCATCAGCGCCCCCTCTTCATCTCAGACCACCTTCCTCCCAACAGCCTGCAGGGTTCTCCATATCCCAAATAAAAAACCAAAGGTCGGTTTCTGTGGTATTTTACGTGAATTTACAAGCAACCGCTTGTTTCATGTTCAAATCGGTCTGAAGAGATGCTGGGGTGTTGTATGACAAAGAAACGACGCCTGCAGAGCAAAGTGTGTCTACGTTTGTTTTTATTCAGTGCTTGGTGCTCTTTTATTACATCATCTCCTCCAGTGATGACACAGACAGAGAAACAAAGAGAGGGAGAGGGAGAGAGGGAGAGTGAGAGAGACAGAGGAAGTGCGCTACGGACCTGTGTTTGCTGGTCTCAACTCTCATTTCAGACTAATGCAGAAAAGGGAGTGCCACAGCTAAGAGGACAACACGCCAAAGGAACTACAACACATCGGCTTCTGTACAGAATACTATTTGTACTATAAAAGCATCATGTTAAAATAGACCAAACATTTACAAACTGTATGTGCTGTCTGTCATCTTAGCTTAAATGTCGGTAATGCTTGAAGGGACAGTGTGTACATCACTTGTGGGTCAATTCATTTAATCCAAATCATTGCATCTCAAAGATAAAAGGTAAAAAGAATAGAAATCTTTACAAAAATGTTGTCAAACTTCAGTTTCTAGCATCATGGCTACTGTACGTACAGAGATCTCTAGAAAGGTTTATATCCACTGTCATGTGGGTCTCTGTTTGCTGCTTGTTTCTCATTTATCAGTTACTTTGTCACCCATCATGGCTGCTCTCTGCATCACATCAACCCTAATTAATCCCAATCCTGTTTGGGTTTGGCATGGATAAACTGTCTGCAGAAAGACTGTATGCTTTATGCTTGTTCCTCTCTGTGGATGTGTACACACTGCCCCCTTTGGTAGAAAAGTAGAAATACATACAAATGAATGCAGGACATCAAGTTGCCTCTGCCATGCCCCCCCCCCCACCAAAAAACCCAGCTGTAGCTGGTGACTGGAATGCTCTGTGATGTGACCTAATACAAAAACATGTTACTATAGACCAGTGGTGAACAGACGGGTCATCTAAATGCTGGACACTTTCACAAAAGTAAGACAGAGATGAAAATAAATAAATGAATGAAATTATGCTTTTTTAAATACACTTCCTTCTCCTGAATCCTTAGCTACTCGATTGACTACAACAATGACAACTAAAATAATAAATCTATGAAAATATCATTCACCAGATAATTACGTTCAAAAGAGGAGAAACACTCTAAGGTCCCCCCCAGTTTTGATCAATCTTTTTTACACTTAAATTGAAAAAATATTTTTGACATTGAGAGGGGAAAATAAAATAAACTTTTACTGTACAAGAGATGACACCAAACTCAGTTGTGTTTTAAACTTGAAGAGGAATTCATCTTTGTGATAGTGGAGAGTCTCAGATCAATCACCCACAATCCTGCCTTCCAGAATGTTCCCTCAAAACTTGAAGATATTGATAACCAATTACAGCGGTAAGAAAAGCCATAGAAAAATATCAACAAAGTCTCGACATGACTAAAAGATCGAATGCCCTCGGAAATTTCCTTAAAATCTCCAGACAAATTGGAGAGGTGAAAAAGTCAAATAATGTTATTTCTTTAACTTCATTACACTTAGAAAAAGATAGTTTGATGTCGTTCGGTCATTCAGGTTTTGGCAGTTAGAAGATCTGGTCTGGTGTGTCTGTCCAAGGCAGTGAGGTTGGGGATGGGGGTGTTGATGGGGGGAGGGGTTCTGAGGTAAACGTGTAGGAGAGGGGACACGATCGGGGAAGGGTGGGCAAGAGCTGCATGTGTTTCTGTTCCTGGTGCCCTGTTTCCACTGGCAGCTATGAAACAGAAAGACAAAAGAAAGACGAGAGCCAGAGAGAGAGAGAGAGCGGGAGACAGAGAGAGAGACAGAAAGAGAATGACCGAGAGCGAGAGACAGAGAGAGAATGACCGAGAGAGAGACAGAGAGAGAATGACAGAGAGAAAGTGAGAGAAATTGAGTGGATTAAACATGCCCAACGTTTTCCTCAAACAGTAAATCCTAATAAAAGCGGAGACCCGGGAGCTTTACTTTGCTTGATATCAGAAGAGTTGCATCAATCTCAATCTGACACTGCAAGTATGTCTGTAAGTATGACATTATATTTACTTTGAGACTTTAGGGTAACCATACCTACTAGGCAGAATATGAACCACTTAAATGGATCCTAATCAAAGGCTGGCTAGAAGGAACATTTTTTACTCTGGGACCAAACATGATCACGTCACCGCTCAAGCACTTGGTACTTCACTGACGCAACTCTTCTAATATAGGAATCTGACCGCCCTAATGCCACAATGATGGTAAACATGTCTGGGGAATAAGGCTAACAAGACAGAGGGAGAGAAGGAGACCATCCAGACTGGAGAGAAGTGGAGGGGAGGAGGGTGGAGAGGATGAGGGTAGAGAGGATGAGGGTAGAGAGGAGGAGGGTGGAGAGGAGGAGGGTGGAGAGGATGAGGGTAGAGAGGAGGGTGGAGAGGATGAGGGTAGAGAGGAGGAGGGTAGAGAGGAGGAGGGTGGAGAGGAGGAGGGTGGAGAGGATGAGGGTAGAGAGGATGAGGGTAGAGAGGAGGAGAGTGGAGAGGCGGAGAGTGGAGAGGAGGAGGGTGGACAGAAGGAGGGTGGAGAGGAGAGGATGAGGGTAGAGAGGAGGAGGGTGGAGAGGAGGAGGGTGGAGCAATGCGAGCGATGTTCGGAGGCCTCTCTGAAGTAAACACAGTGAAGTTGATTTAACGTGTGTGAGAACAAGAGCAGTGCTGGCTAGAACGGACGCAAGGCGGGACACGGGGGGAACATAACAGGAGGGCCCCGCTGCCTGATCAACCCCCAGAGGAGGCAGAGGGAGGGAGGGGGGGGGGGGTGGTGTGGTGTGTGTGTTGGGGGGGTACTCTGTGTATACAGTGCATACCACCCTGGCAGCTGGCTAAGAGGCCCCAGCCTGGCGGCACAAACTCACACAAACTAGGCCACAATTAAAGCCACATGGGCACCAGTGTTTACAGACCTCATGCAGCGACTCCTTGTTTCATGTTACATTTAGTCATTTTAGCAGACGCTCTTATCCAGAGCGACTTACAGTAAGTACAGGGACATTCCCCCGAGGCAAGTAGGGTGAAGTGACTTGCCCAAGGACACAATGTCAGTTTGCATGACCGGGAATCGAACTGGCAACCTTCAGATTACTATGTTGGAGTATGCTCGAGTAAACTGAAAATACTCGCCGTTTCACGGCGATGCTAAATTGTGAGGACGGGCAGTTTGGTTTGAAACCTCCCCTGTCTCCTCTCCTCTGCACAGCGCTTTACGGCCACTAGATTTAGCCACTGAGCAGTTAAACCATTGATTTAAACCTCATCCCCCGCCTTGATTATCATTTATCCTCTTATCGTTTTACATGTGGTGTTGTGTGTCTCTCTTAGACCACTTAGCATATCATTAAAGTGTGTAATGGCTTCAGTGGCGTAATCAGACTGGAGACTGCTATCATTAACGTCCTCCACTCATCAAGACTTTGTTTGGAACAAAACCATTCCGTGTTCCACGTCTTTTAGCGAGCTCATATTAAAACCAAAGCCTTGTGGCATTCTCTTCCCTGTGTACATAAAGGCCATATCTGGCCACATCAGGCTTGGCTGGGTGACGCCGCAGAGAGACGTGTGTGTTTGTGAGCCGTGGAGACAGGCACAGCTAGGGAGGGATTTACTGCGGAGCTCAGAGCAGGGCAGTACATTTCCCTTTCTCTCTCTGGGGTTTCCATTCCAATCAGTTTCCCAGAGAGGCCCGTGGAGGGAGGGGGCGAGGGGGTTGTTTGTCAGACTGGAGGATCCAGAGCAGTGGTGTGTAATCTGAGGCTGGCCCGCTGATGGGAGGTATGGACAGATAACGTGAGCATGTTGTTAAGATGATGCTGGCAGGTGAATAGGCTATCTACCAAGAACTAAGGTCAAAGACACAGAAATACCAGGTGACGAATGGAGAGGCAACCAAAGAACACACAAAGACAGAGAGAAGGGTGCTTTGGAGGTCTAAGTGTGTGTGTGTGTGTGTGTATAAAACTTACTGTGGCTGGGGTGTGGTGGGGCCTACTCTGGAGTGATCTCTGTTTCCTGGTGCACGACCACTTTGGTGACAGACATGTCTGGATGCTGCTCCTTGGCCTCCTTTATGGCCTGAGCCAGAGCCTGGGGGGACAGACAGGAAAAAGGGTTTCCAGGGTTACTATTCAAACAGATTTGCGTATGATAGAAACAGAAAGCCTGCGTGCGGGCGATGCTTACTTCATTTGCAAACACATTCAGTCCAGACAAATCAGAGCTGCAAATAAACACACCCAGCGACGTGTATATATATTTTTGTTCTTTCCAAATGAATTAAACAAACCACACAGGGCAACACACACTGAGGACAAAGTGATTAATATTCCCCTCAACAAACACAGACTGGGACTACATCACATTTCTCAGATGTGGAACAGATGTGGAATAATAACAATTCGATTCATTCCGAGCTGAAAGAAAGATGAATGTTTCTCTTAACTAATACGAAAAGGCCTGCAAGCCCACACCGAGAGCTGAGCTGATGCAGAGCTGATGCAGAGCTGATGCAGAGCTGATGCAGAGCTGGGAGCTGGTGTCCTGCTCACCTTATCATGATCGATCTCAGTGTCTCCAGTGATGACAATCCTCTTCTCGATGCGAGTCTCTGATATCCCTCCTTTCACTGTCTGGAATCCAGAGAGAAAGAGAGACACATCCACGAGGAAGAGACACAGTCAGAGAGGGAAATCCACAGGAGAGAAAGAGAAAAAGAGAAATACAGAGAGACAGAGATATATAAACATGGTTGAGGAAAGGGAATAATGGATGTCCTGGGATGAAGAAAGGCAGAGAGCACAGGCCCTCCACTTCCACAGCCCTCATTCTCACATAATCATCCACATCCAACAACAGCTCCACAGAAAACAGATACGGATTCAAAAGCAGATAAGAGCTGTTACAACCCTGGGGGTTGTGTATTGTGTGTTGGTTGTTTTTTCCGCCTTTGTGTCTACCGCTCCCCATGCTCAGGTACGCTGGTTTGTTTGTGGGCGTGTCCCAAATAAACACACCACAGACACAGAGCTGGCTACCAGCGACCCTAACCCTGGACAGGCAAGGTCCCTCTCCATGAGGTATTGAAACAAGTGCCCCGATAACCAACAATAATTTAGTCCGAGCTGGCGTCAAAATCAAGAAGTCAATATGCTGAGTCAATACCAATGACATGATTGATATAAAACACAAGTTCATTACAGCTCTGCGGTGATGTCCTCTATTGACTGCTATTGATTGTTGCCATGGGGAAGCACCTGGCTCTCTGGCCTGTGCTGTGATGAGTGCATTACAGGAGAGAAGGGAGACAGGCAGAGGGCGAATTATACAATAACAATCAAAGGGTAATTAAAAAAACTAAAAAATCAATTGGGGGGTCAACTTCTTCTCCAGGGCGTAAAGTAATATTTACGATTACAAGTAAGAACGATATATAAATGTATCGACCCCCCCCCGACCTGTTGTTTTTACCTCTTTTGGGGGGGTCCAAGTCTTAAATATGGGGGGTCAAACCCCCCCAAGCCCCCCCGTAATTCGCACGCTGGAGACAGGGTTACCTTGGTGATCTGCGTGGTGGTGGTGGTGCTAACTGTCTCTGAGGTGATGGTCTGGGCACTTAGCAACATCCCAGTGTCCCGCTCTGCCAGGCTGTCCACGGGCTTCAGGGGAGGGGGGGGGGGGGGGTGGATGGGGGGTGAGAGAGACAGAGATACAAATGTGAGAGAGCAAGTTAGGGAAGCAGAGAGGAGAGAGAGACAAAGAAACAAGATATAGAGAGGAAGAAGGGGAGGGGGAGAAGAAGTCTCCAGAGGCATGTCAGGATGCAGTGCTGTACCTGTGCTGACTCGTATGTGATGGTCTTGGTCTCGGTGTGCACAATGGGGATCTCTTTGTTGTCTATTGTGCCTCGCACCGAGTTGGTGACGTCAGAGATAGTGATGGTTTGCGTCTTCATCACAGGGCTCTGTTAGGGGAACATACACTCAGTAAATAAGAGGTTTTCAGGCATCACAATCACATACATTCTGTGCCTTCATGTAATCGCATAATCATTACCAAGTAGAGTTGTAATCCTCTCAAATGATTCTCATTTCACCAAGCCTATACAGTCTACAGCATATCCCTAGTCAGTTACTGGTAATCATCCACAATTACCTGGCTCTACTGATCCTCCTGGTCAAGAAATTCAAGTTCATACTAGCCAATGGACATCCAAAACAGAACTACTAATCCCAGCCATACAGTAACAGTCAAAAGTTTGGACACATTTTCCCATTCATATGTATCTAGGCGGTTTAAGGAAAGGATTTGTGCAGAACTATTGAAATGTAGGAAATACTGTCTGTTCCATGCAGGTCGGGTGTTTGCCTTTCCAAACAAAACATCCCGGCAAGTGTAGGACCAACATATTTCTTCATCTAATGCAGAAAAATTTAAACGTATTTTACAAAAAAGCAAACAATTTAGTTGAGCGGAAAATCTTGTCAAGAGAGAAAAACTAATTGCCTTGAATAAAACAGAGCTCCCAGGGGGTTGGAGGCAGAGGCAGAATGTGATCAATCACCAGTAAGCTGACATCCCCCTCAATGGGTCGAGATGTGTGAGTTTCATAATAAAAGTCCCCCTCTGGGATGGGGAGAGGAGGATCAAGCCCCAAGCAGGCCCTGGTGACACGGCATGCCAATTACCAACACTCCCCAGCTCAGAGATGCAAATTATGCAGAGCAGAGGCATCATGAATTACTTTCATTTTGCTTTTTAATCTTTCATCTCTGGGCACTGTACCAGAAAAAAAGTCATTTGATTTAAGCTGTTCACATATTGAATTGAATTTTCCACAGTTGAAAGGAGAGTGGCGTATATATTATATCTGATGGTCTCAGCTGATGATATCTATGGGCTTTTTATGAAAGACTTCCCACGTTTAAACAGCCAATACAAATAACATTCGATTTTTTGACTTGATTTTGTACAGACTGCTTACGTTTTAGTTTTAAAAAGGCCTTTCTTCTTGTTGTGCAAAATGATCCCTATCATGACAGTACAATTAATTGATCAAATATTAGATTTTCCTTTTAGATAAAGAGACTATTTGCACTTCAACACCAGGACGGCCTCCCCTAGAGATACTTCCTGATGAATGAGTCATCCCAATGACAACTCTGCTCTCCTACAAGTACAGGGAAAGAAAAGCAGGCGCTGACTTAAGCAGTTATTCTCAACAAAATCCGTTTTGCCTACAAAAATACACATGCCTAATGAGGTGCTTTTATTTGTTTATACCGGCCAGTGACACCTGCCACCAAGTTTCCAACAAATTACTGTCACTGAAATAAGCATAAAAACGAGAGAATAAAAATGAACGTACTAAATGAAAAAAGGGGGAGAAAAAGCCTAATCAGCACAGAACGACTTCATTTCCTGTGGGCTGTGTCACAGTGAACGTTCCAGGCTTGCTGCGTTGGAGTGACGATGTTCTGATAATCTCAACAGTATACAACATGTAGGTCCCACACAAGTACACATACAGACACACATACTAACATATATACATACAGTGCATGTACTGTGCACCCTCACTCAGATTGATAAACATATACTGTAGTTCTATCCCAGAGTAGTGTCCACATACTTCATAGTCCAGTACGTAAGCTTTAGGTCAATGGTCACTTTTATTCTTAATTTGAGAGGGTTTTTGCACCGACCAATAGATCTGTTGGAAGCCTTTAGCACCCTTGTCTGATAGGGTACAGTGTATCAAAGTAAACATTTTTGAAGGCTTTAAAACATGACAGTGAACAAGTGTCATTCTTTTGGAGGTTATACTGGACTATTACAGTCCCTGCTCCTGTCTCAGTGCAACTTTGCTACAAGGTCAAGAGTGATCCTTGAAGAGTACAAGATCATTTTGATGGCTTCATACCTTACGCACATAAGATAGAATATGTAGTTAGTGTAAAATAAGATTTTTTTACATAGTTATCTAGCTTTTGTGTCAACCAGAATCAACCAACATGTGCTGCCACCAGGCAATGTTGAAATATCTCTTTATACTTAAATCTTTTTATACACCTGAACTGTATGAAATGTAGCTCAATCTAAAGTATTCTCTCACACCCCCTCTTTGGGCAGTGATTGTTACAACACGCAGGTTAGATTTACAGCAAGCAAAGGAAGTGGCATACTATCAATTGTAGTGCAACGCTTAGCAACCAGTGTTCTTTTTTGTTTGGTAACCAGTAGAGATTTCGGGTAAACAAAGTACACCATGTCTAAGGAGTGCATCAGCTTTAGTTTAAGGCCATTTTAGTTACATCACTTTGTTGATAATAATATTAACTCATTTGTTTTGCTGTCTCTTCAACCAGGTTGGAGAGTTCTCCTCGCCCTGCTTGCCTCTGGTGAAATATAAACACAGTTCTTGTAAAGCTTGGTAACAGTGGCTATCTGTTTTTATCGCAGAGAGATGCTTAGAATTCCTGGAGAGGTTTTGTCAACTTGTTGGCCAAATATATGTGTAGCTAGTGACAGTATCCAGTATGTAAATCTTTTTCTACAGCAGAGCACTGTGCTAGAGTTGTATGGCAGAGGCGCTGAGGGAAGAGACTTAGAAGAGTCTTAGAGGAGAGAAAATGAAGTAGAGCAACAGGTTAACACAAGCAGTCCAGTCTGTCATACCATGTGACTCGTGTTGGCTTTTCCCTGTCGAATACTGGTCATTTGAGTCCTTAAAAAAAGGGACTCAAGTATCTCGTCGAAGACGCCTATAATGTTTCATCTGTTCCTGAAAAATACTGGAAAGAAGGACCTTAGTGGAACATTGTCCTTCAGTGACTTGAATGCTCAGTAGACATGTTCTAGTCTGTGTTGGTGTGTGTGTGTGTGTGGTTTGTGTGTTGCGTAGGATGTGAGGAAAGGAAGCAGGTACAGTAAGGAACAACGGACAGGATGAAAGGAGAGAGAGGAAACCAGCGTCCGACCCAAAACTCTCTCCACAGACGAGTGCCTTTCGTGGGGTCACCAGAAGGGGGCGCTGCTCTTCTGACCTGGCTCATATGAACACCAGCCACAGGAAAGTGAGCGCCATCACCAGCAGGCCCGACAGGAGGACCGAGATGGGGGACTGCGGGAGCCTGGCTGGGTACAGCTGGCATGGGTTTGTCACGCTCCACTCCTCTTCTGGCATGGGGATAGACACTCTCACAGTGGGCCCTCGGGCCTGATCTTCTTCTTCCTCATCTTCCTCCTCCTCCTCCTCCTCGTCCTCCTCCTCCAGGAAGTCCTGGCTGAGGAGCGGCCGGCCCCCTGCTCCTCGGGCCCCCCTCAGAAATCTTACCTGCCGTGCAAACAAAGGACGCTTCCCTCGCTGTGCTCAGCAACGGGAGACCAAGAGAGACAGAGAACAATGAACAGACGTGTGGGGAATGACCAACAGACAGGGCGTGAGGGAGGAGAAGGAGGGGTAGGGGCAGAGAAGGGAGGGAGGGAGGTGGGGAGGAAGGGAGGGAGGGGACGTGTAGGAGGATGGTGAGTCACTGGGATGGTTATGGATAGTGTCCTCCTGTCATTTCAACAACAGAGGAGAGATGTCAGGCTGAGGAGGAATCCTGGAGGGCGGGGTGTTAAATAAGTCTCTGGTCCGAATCAGAGCTACGGATCAATGTGTGGGTCTTATCTGGCGGTGGCTGTCAGGCCAGAGCAGAGCGGGGCAGTGAGGATGTGTCCAGGGTGGTCTCACCAGGCGAGACCCCTGGGGCAGCAGTGGAGGAGGAGGAGAAGGACAACAAGGGCTGGGTGGTTTTTATGGCCTTCTGCTCCACGGCGGAGAATGGAAAGGGATTCTCTGGCAGGTAAAAATGCTCGCTAGTGCAACCCATTTTGGCAGTGCATCAGCCTCTTACACACCGTTGTGGGGAGAAGCGCCATAGAAACTGGCCTGGGAACGGCAGGCAGGACCACAATGTGCCATCCTCACTGCCTTGTCTGACAAGTGAAATTGACGCACAGAGGTCAGTCAAAAGACTGATGTATCTGTTTTCCATGTGTCCATGAGGATAGAAAAATATTGTGGTTTTATAAATGTCTTGCATGCGATAACAAGTTCAGGTGACTTCAACTCAACTGAGTTATTCTGGCTCTCAGACTGATGCCCGATGATGTACATTTACTTTTAGTCATTTAGCAGACACTCTTATCCAGAGCGACTTACAGTAAGTACAGGGACATTCCCCCCGAGGCAAGTAGGGTGAAGTGCCTTGCCCAAGGACACAACATCAGTTGGCATGACCGGGAATCGAACTGGCAACCTTCAGATTACTAGCCCGACTCCCTCACCGCTCAGCCATCTGACTCCTGTGTAATGTAATGACCTTGAACTGTTTGTCATTGGTTAGGATAGAAATTGTGCTGTGACATCTCATGAAAAGTGCAGAGTCACTGGACATGAAAAGACTAGAACTCTAGATGAGAGAAAGCCTGGCACTGGGAGGACCCTCCAGGGTGTGTGGGGGGACTGGCAGGATATTCAGGCTGCTCCAGGCAGCTCAAGTCTGGGACAGAAACTGTGTTTTCAGGGCAGAAGTGAGAGCTCGCTGGCCTGCGGCCTGAGCTGCACTCTGGGCCTCCGTGTCGCCCTCCGGCTGCAGGGGTGAGGCTGGGGGTGAGGGAGACGAAGGAGGTGAAGGAGGTGGAGGAGGTGGAGTGGACTGGGAGCAGGGGCAGGACTTTGAAAGGAGAGGAGGGAGAGGAGAAAGGACAGAGACGGCATGTAAGAAGGGCAGAGAAAGAGAGAGAGACAAGGGGGAGACAGAGAAAACATAAAACATAAGACACCCAGTGGGGGATAGATACAGGAAGGAGAATAGGGGGGGAAAGACAATGACATGAAGAGGAGGAGGGGGGGTCAGTTTTTTTTTCTGTTGTTGCTGTTGCTACTCGTTTCTCTTTTGGTTTTTCTTCAGTCACAGTCATCACAGTCATGCAGCTTCAGTTTCGGGGATAAACCCAGCCATGCTGTTGGCAGATCAAGCAGGGCGACAAGCTGGCAGCAGCCATTCATGGAGCTGAGCGGTGGAGAGGGGGCAGGGAAGGGGGGGGGGGGGTCAAAAGGGGGGCGTGGCTTAGAAGAAGGCGCCTATGAGGTCGCGGGGGCGAGCGCAATCCAGTGAAGAAGGTCAGATACTCTTCCTGCCTGTAGCCCACAGCCCTCCAGCTGCATTCACGCTGCAGGCCGTTCTTTATCTGGCTCATAAAGAAATGCCCGCTAGCTTTGTCTCACTGCAGTCCCTGCTAGTAAATACCAAATTAGAGTACCTTTACCTCTGACATGCCACCAACTACTCTGTATGCAGGTGAACGGGTGGGTGTCCTCACCTGCATACACACACACACACACACAGAATCTTTACATACTGAACATGTGCACAAAGTGAGAGCTGAACTGACCAAATCTACTGCACCTTTCTGTACACATTTCCAGTAAATGTGGCTTCGCACAGTGTTTTTCCCATCTGTTCTCAGCAAGGGACCCTATTCTAACAAATGCCCAAGACGTGAGTCAGTCAACAGGCTTCCTCTGATGACTGGGATCAGATTTGCATCGAAACTAACTCAATGATGAGAGAGAAGACCATAGCACCACCAAGTGGAAGATATTGTTTAATGTCGCTGTGCAACAAGTGACACAACACAAGAACCTCTTGTGTTCTCAATGGACAATGAGAGCACAGACACTGCACAGAGACTATGGTTAAACTGGTGCCAGCTCTGAATAGCATTTCTTAAACATCTCACAGTATCCAAGTAGCCAGTTTGTCCTTCTACCTCCCTCCCAGGACAGGACTCACCCCGTCCGGCTGCAGCTGGCCGTTGATGCTGGCGGTGCGGAACGGTGAGTTGGTGGACAGGCGTTTGTCCCACTCGCTGGGCCTGGGGTCTGGCACGGACTCCATGAAGCTCCTTTTCAGCTCACTGATGCTGGTGTGGTGACGCATGATTTCTGTCTGGGTCTTATCCAGATCCTGGGAGGCAGGGGGGGGGGGGGGGGCAGGACGGCCGAAAGAGAAAAAAAGAGAAGTGGAGTGCGGGACGTAAAGAGACAGAACATGGAGAAGGGGAGAATATAGAAAAGAGGAGAAAAGAAGGGAAAACAGGAGTAAAGACAGACAGATATAGATAGTGTGAAAGAAAAAGTCAAGAGTGGGGGAGTGTGTAAGGCGGGGGAAGACACAACCAGAAAGGGCCAGAGTACCCAGATTGGAGGGGATTGGGGAAAAAATATCTGTCATTATTCCCAAGTGATGAATGATGAATACAAAAACAGCCGCTCAACCAAACAAATGCAACATCATGTTTCTCATTACTAATGCTGTTTGAGGAGGTATGCCTCTCTTCCAGAGAGACGCAACGCCCCTCTGAAGGGGAGGCAGGCCTCCATCCAAACAACAAGACACTCTCTGGACAGACAAGACTCCTTTCTCCCCATACCTAATCTCTGCCAAGTGCAGAGAGATCCATCAACTACAGTTGTGCTTATCCATATTCATGTGCAGGATAAAACATCCAGATTTTGAGTAATTGCTTGTTACAAATCTGCAGCATGAGAGACGTGATTAGAGGCATAAAGTCTACTGTCTAATGAGTATTCATAGGAAACATCTGCCTGCTAGCCAGCACTGGATGGCGTTTTCAATGGACAGGAGTCTGGACCAGAACAGGCTGGGCCCGTGTGAGCCAGCCCAGGAGGAGAATTGTGGGCGCCTTGCCTGCCTAAAGAGCATCTGTCTGGCTCTCTGCCACCCGGGAAATGGTCGCCTGGTTCCTGAAGCATGCCAATTTCGTTTCGTCAACCATCCCCGGTTTCTCATAAGGCGACAGCTGTTTTAGTTTGGCAGCAAGCGGAAACGTTGATTTGAACCGGCCAAAGACACGGCTGAGTTGTGAGGTTGTAGAAGCACCATGCCCTCATGCTTGAATACAGGTGGATGTAAAGGAGCTCGGTCGACCAGGTGACCATTTCACAGAGCGTGTGTATGGGCGTGCATGTGAGGGTGAAGGAGTGTCTTCTGAGTGCACACAGCCAGGGGGGATCAACCATCACATCATAAACAGGTCAAAAGAGATGAAGGGAGACTTAATGCGTCACAAAGTTAGACAGAAGATCATGAGGACTGCAGGTAAGTGTGTGTGGGGGGTCTTCAGGTCTCTGGTTAGTCACCGTGAAGTTGGTGGAATGTACTGTAGCCATGGCAACATTGTTAACATGGCCATCAAAACCACCTGGAAATATATGACTGGGGAGATCAAAGGTGAATTTCCTCCTACAAGTTTTTATAAGTAAGAACACTATGCTGTGGTGTAAAATATAACACTTTGCTTGATAAATAAACCACTCAAACATCAAAGGGTAAAAATGGTGCAACATCAAATAAAGGGCTGAAATGAGAAGAAGCAAGCACATTCTCTCAGGCCAATGACTTGGCAGTTGCACCAATACAGATTTACTGATTGGCAAGTGTATGAGGCTATGATAGTGAGAGAGGAAGCACTCCCAATCATATATTTAGCAAAATGCAACCAGGAAATGAAGATTAGGAAAGTAGTAATGCCAAAGAAAGATGAGTACTTGCATTAGAGTGAGACAGAAATATAGTGCATGCCAAGCCTGTAGGGTTAAGCTGAATGGACTGTTTACAGACAGAGAAAGAAATAGGCGTCAATACGAGCTGGTGTACAGTCAGATAGACAGAGAAACAGGCATCAATGCAGAAAAGAAAAAAGGAAGACTGACGTGCGGGCAGAAAGAGAGAGAGAAAGTACATGCCGCAATAGTCAAAGAGCAAAAGGACATTTCCGAAATTTGATACAAACCTCCAACATTAAATTGCTATGTCTGATATAAATAGTTTCACCCTCAAGTTTCTTAGCTCTTTTCTGTGAAAAACAACAAAAAAAGGAAACATTTGGTTGGTCTCAGACGTGGGAGTGCAATTCATTGTCATTTCACTGCTACTGTTTGACTTGTGGGTGCATCCACAGTGACGATGGCTCAAATCACAATGTTATGAGACAAGTGCAGCTGAGATCAGGGTGCAGCATCCTGTAGGGTTCAGGCTGAGTTCACTCTGGTCGCAGACAGACAGTGTGGTGGGCTGATCCAGAAGGATGATCAGGTAACCGGGGAGTCAGATGGTTGAGCGGTTAAAAATCGGGCTATTAATCAGAAGGTTGCCGGCCGTGCCAAATGACGTTGTGTCCTTGGGCAAGGCACTTCAACCTACTTGCCTCGGGGAGAATGTCCCTGTACTTACTGTAAGTCGCTCTGGATAAGAGTGTCTGCTAAATGACTCAATGTAAATGTAACCCTGCACTGGAAATATGCTATAAATGTGGTACACGCTAGCTGTCGACAGTTTTTACTGTAAATATGAATGTTCACAGCAGTGTGCAGAGTCTGGGTACTGTAGTTTCCTGACGTCCACTGCCTCTGCTAAAGCTAAAGATTCTCATTCATCAAATGTATTTCTCACTTCCTAGTTCCTTGGCTGGCACTGGTTCTGTATTTTCTCTGAAGGAGGGAACGACCTGGTTAATAATGCATATCTGTAGCTGCTCCTCAAAAGAAAAGTGCAGAAGAGAACTGAAAACAAACTTATTTTTTCTCAGTGCTGTCACTGTCCAAGGAAGTCTTTGATCACTTTGAACACATACTGTAAGCCCTCAAGAAAGAGGTACGTCAATAGCACATTCTTGTATAGCTATGACAAACAGTAGATATACAAGGCTAGGCAGAAGTACAAACAGCCACAAAAACAAAATATGAGCAATAAAAATTACAACTAATAACAAGTACTGTCAATAAACTATTGCAGTGATGTAAAAATGGTTAGGGAAGCCAAACGAGGACACAAATCAACAGCGATGCAAGTGAAGCGCGGATTAAAATGGTGATTCCTCATGCAGAAACACTGACTGGAGGAGACTTCTAACCTTCCTCACTCGCACCATCTCCGTGCTGGTTCTGTCTCGGGGCGACTGCTACTCCCCCCCACAGGAGGGAAGAGAGAGGCATGTGCGCGTTAGTGCTTGTGTACTCTAGATCAACCCCAACCCCAGCCCTTCAGTACTGTACTGTACTTCATATGCTTTAGACAAACAGACACACGTATAGCGATACAGTCCATGCACCCCGTCATGCGTCAGGCCCGGGGACCTGAACACAAACCTTTCTTTCCCTTTCTCCGTTGGTGGCTGTGACAGCGGGGGCGTGTCTCCGCTCTCTCCTGGCCACCGTCTGCAGCAGCACAGACACAGCTCAGACACGGGGCTACCAGCAGGGCGGCGCCACTGAGCTAGAACTGACACTGGGGCAAGCCAAACCCTCACAAACGTAAAAGCTAGATCTCTCTGGAATGTTTATCGACCACGACACCCAGCACCCGAAAGCTTGTGTCCTACTGTTTCCCAAAGGGTATATCCAAACCAAAGTCAACACAGTTCATGACAAAGACACATTACACTAGAGGAATAACCTACATCCTGTGAAGAGAGAAGAGACTTACTACAGAAAAAGATATTTGATGTGTTTGAGGTGACCTGTATATATCTGAGTTGGTGTGTGTGCATGTGTGTGTATAATACCTTGATGTCTGGGGTGGACTCAGGCCTGGGGCTGTGTGTCTTGGTGGAGCCAGCCACACGGCTCTCAGCCTTCCTCTCCGCAGAGCGAGACCGCCGTCTCGTCGGGGTGGAGGCCTGCCGGCGCTCCCCGCCCCGCGGCAGAGCGGAGGTCACGGGGGAGGGGGCCGCCTCCACTGGGGACACAGGGGTCATGATGGGGGCGCTGACGGGGCGGGTGTTCTTATCCGGGGTGGATGCCATGGCTACAGGGGGAACAGGGGGGGGGAACAGGAGGGGGAACAGGAGGGGGGTCAACAGTCCAAACTCTGCTAGTAACAAAATCTGTGACAGTTCGACATTCATCCGTTGGATGACACACATACATTCACACTGCTACATTAAAACATCCCACATGCAGGCCAGAGTGCTGCCCTCATGTAGTAGTCAGTACCTGTGGGAATCAGGGAAGGGCCGGGCTCTGGTGGAGGAGAGCGATCCAACAACTCAAACCAGTCATCCTTTACTAACACTGAGGAGAATTACAACCAATCAGAGAGAGAGCACAACAGTCTGGTGTGTCTGGTGTCCCAAGCTCCGCACAGATGCCTGGCGTGCAGTGCAGCAGCACCATGTTAAGTAGCGAAGCCTCTGCTGGTCGTGACAAGCTCCTTCGCATGACGCACTTCCCAAAGAGCAAAGCTGAGTGTAAATACAGGGGAAGAAGTTTTTGACTTGTGAAAGTTTGAGAAAGTTAGAGCCATTATTCTCTCTGCTGTAGCCCTATGTTATTTTAAGCCTCTGTCCTCCCACCCTATTGGAGAGAGGAGCACATAACAGCAGAGCGAGGAATGCGACTGATTGTCTCCCACAGGATGTCATATTGATTTTTATTGAGCACTTGAAACAGGCCCAGGGCAGTGACTGATATTGGAACGCACTCCTTAGAAACAAAAGCAAAGCCACATAATCCAGACATATAGCTTGACATCACAAAAATAGCCCGAGTCTGCTCGCTGTCTAAATGCCAGGGTCTGTGGAGGGCAGGCGATGCTTCAATGCGGTTTGATTTCTTGTACCTGGAGGTAAGGTGAGAGGTCTGGGAGGGTCAAGGTCGAGCAGGATATACCAGAGGTCATCCTGCCTCTGAACGTAGGATTGGAGCTGCCAAATCTTCTCCTCCAGAGCCCTAGTCCTCTTCCTGGCCCCGCCCAGCTCCAGCTCCACCTGCTGCTGCAGCCTGCCAGCCTCCTCCTCCAGCAAGGCCAGCCTCTTGGTCTCCAGGCCCCAGTCCTTCCCCGGGACCAGGCCTGTCTGCCGGGCAGCCTGCTCCCACTTCTCCCTGAGGCTGTGGCTCACAGCCCTCCACTGCTTCTGCAGCTGAGCGACGCTCTGGTGACACAGCCACAGGTCCTGCAGGGTCTGGAGCAGTGTGTCCTCCACCGGGTCTGCAGGCCACGGGCTGCTCCTTACATTCGCACCACCACCTCCCCCCCCTTCCTCTGCAGCCCGCCGCCTCCGCTGGGAGGCCCTGCGGATGGTACCTGGTACCGTGTCAGGAGGAGGAGCGGCGCTGGGATAGGCCGGAGGTGGGGCTCTCCTCGTAGGGGCGACTGGCATGGAAGAAAGAGGAGTCCTCAGGGGAGTCGGAGAGGAGCAGAGAACTCTCTGGAGGATGAAATCTGTAACTCAAACAAGCGTCTGCGGGTTCTCTGAATTTAGAGGCTTGTCTGCACAGAGACAGTTCTCAGTGTGACAAGACGCTTTCATTCATCGATATTATTAATGTCACAACAAGCACAGTAATTAGTCAGCTTGATACTCCAGCACATTGTCCTGGGATATTGCGAGAGCCTGTTATATTGTTGTAAGCTTTAAGCTGAGGTGTGAGGTATGTGTGTGTGACACGGTGGCACACACACAGAGCAAGCTGAACAATCCAAAGTTAGGTTTGGCATTATCGTATCGTTCAAATGAGGAAGTGCAACAAAGCTTGGCTAAAACAATAAGTACCTTCAAGAGGGATCACACAGACATGGTCCAATAGCCCAAACCAATCATCTTCTGAGATCCACACCCATGTCTGTTTAGGTGGGGCTTCAAGAAACCTGATTCTCTTGGTGGGAGAGTTATGAATGATCTTCAGCACCATTCTGGGAGGGGTGCGAGCAGAGCCTGACACTGGGACATGCCAGACCCGAGTGGCTGATGAGACAAACAAATCCTTCACTGACTGTTTAGCCAAGCTTAAGGACAATGTATAGTGACCGCAAGTACGCTAGGGCTCGCGTCTGCAGACCTGCTAAGCTATGTCAGGAGCTACAGCAGCCCTATGGATGTGTAGATAACGTGGAGAATGCAGTTCTTGAGTGCCGCTCAGGAACTGCTCCGCTATGACTGTGCGGCACTCTAGAATATTTCTGGGAGGTTCCGCCCTCGTGGGAAGTTCTATCCAAGCACATGGGCTACTAGCGTCTATTGCAAATTGGTGGCAACTTTTATGTGGAGGATTAGAGCATTCATTTAAAGGAATGTGCATTCTCTAAAAGGGTATCTCCATCACGCTCATTGCGATCAGTATAAATTGGCTGTTAGCAGGGAAGAGAAGGGCGTTGTAGGTCGGTGACAAAGATCGGTCTGTCAAAAGAGGCCAGAGAAGATCGTACATGTCGAGGACAGAACACAGATCACAGTTAGATCCCAGTTTGATCAAAGCTTAGGTTAGTGTTGACTGTGAGCGAGGAGCAGGTTCAAATTACGACGGGGTGCAAATTCCCCGTTTTCAAATTAGCAGGGAATTTTGACAAACGTCAACATAATCTTGTAAGATTGAAAAACAGTGAAGCACTACTTGGAACACATTACACTATTTAGACCAGTCAAAGCTTATAAGTCGAACCAAGAGTGAGTTTTTTTTGGTCTTGTTAGCTGGCAACTGGACTGCATGTGAATTACAGTTTAGTACGTTTTGGTGAGGCTACCTCTCGAGACCTGTAGGGGGCGCACCGGGGTGCGATCCAGCAACACAAACCAATCATCCTCCTCTGTGAATTCTGGATGTGTCCAGCTCCTCGTCCCTGTTACCGTGGTGACGTGAGGTTTTTCTCTGTACTGTGCTGGTTTGTTGATTGGACGGTGCTGCCGCTTGGCTTGAGACAAGACTAAACCAACACAGTGAAGGAAAACTGTCAATCACAGGTCGCCTATGGTGCCAAAACATTCTCATATTTAGATCACAAGACACAGTATAAAACGCAGGGGGGTACATTATAGAGATAACTGTCTTCAACAATATCGATCAAACTTGTTCCCTCTATGCAGTTCTGGCAGGACCCTGTAAGACTAGCACTGTGCTACTGACCTATCAGCAGGTGGAGACACTGAGCAGTACATTGACAATTAAGTTTGTCTCATAATCCTAAATGTACAGACATGCTCTGTTCAGATAGATATTAGGAGGATAAAAACCCACAGCATTCTGTAGCTTCACCCTCACTGAAACAACGACACACATGCTGCTAAACTGAGACATGGAAAACAGACATGGGAAGCATTTCTATGACTCTATGAAGTCTCCCATATGTGAATTGGGATCCTATGGGTCATTTCCCTGCCAACCACACACACACGCACACACAGCTCCGGGGAATCCTCAAGCCCTGGCTTGATGAGCTACCACTACTGTATGTGCAAAGCGTTCAGTTCAGTTGAATGGTCTAACAATGCCAGGGGCCCTTACGACTGGAACTGTGTAATGAGCCACAGCAGGGGGGAGCGCTGGGTTTCTGAACAGCTGCTGGTTCGTTTGCATGTTTACATGCATCAGACTGACCCTGCAGCTATTGTTATTTATCTCACAGATGAGTGTGTCTTGGCACGGCAACAAGAGTCAATTGAGGCAACTATCTTGGGTTAAGCTGGCTCTCCTTTAAGGAATAATAGTTGTTGCTGTGGCAGGGTGTTTTTGCTGTTGCAGACAAGGGTGGATCTATGACAATACTGGGCTCTCACAGGGATCTGTCAGGTTGTAGAGGTCATGATGAGGTCAGCGGACTCACAAAGCAAGCAGGTGTGAAGGGCGAGTCGGTACAGCCCAGAGGGGCTCTGATTGGCTACCTGAGGGAGCAGGGCGTGGGTTGGAGGAGAGGAAGATGAAGGAGGAGGAGGAGGCGTCTGCCGTGATGTTGGAATCCTCCCTCCACTCTCCTGGCTCTTTTATGAATGAACCGGCAGTTTGAGGCGGCAGGGGAGTGGTCACTGTCTCACACACAGCGAGTGAACACAAAAAACACAATTCAGAAAAGAAAACAATTCCGATTTACACGAAAGCAAAAAACGGGTAGATCTGAAAAGCATGATGTAACGTTTTGGTGCAAAGGAGTATTAGGGAATTGAACAACAAGCCCCCACTCCCACCCCCACCCCCAGCTAGAAAGTGTAGTGTAAGTGCGTGACTGTGTAGCAGCGGAGTCCCTGCTGTGCTCTTAGCCTCAGGATTATCACCAGTCAGCACACAGCGGGGGGGCCGCGCGGTGAGCTCAGCACCGGCGGGCCTGCAGACGACAGCAAGCACAGCGGAGACGCACACAGCGCATTGGTGCGCGGCGAGGAGGCGTGTCCTGGAAAAGGAAGCGTAAGCAGCCAGATGGTGATGGACTCGTCGGGGCTCCGGCAGGTCAGCTTCGACCTGGCAGGGTCGACCACAAGCCCCCTAGGAGGCCTTGCTGTGCCACGAGCTGAGCACGTGCACAGGGGGAGGACTGAGGCTGGCCGGGGTTAAGTGTTGAGGAGAGGAGCTGAACAGCAGGAGCCAGGTGGGAGGTAATAGTCCCGGGGGAGTAGGGAAAGCTGTTTGGTGTGGTTGTGCTTAATCAGTGACTCACGACTTGTGTTGTAAGCAGAAAGTGAAACAGATGCTATCAGGACAGGTTACATAAGCGAGTGTCCCAGATGACAAGGCTGAGAGGCGGTGAAAGCAGAGGGGAGAGCCTCTCCGAGCTTAAGTGACTGCAGGAGGAGTGAACAGCAACCCTGTGCTGCACAGTACCAGAGGGGTAGAGGGTGGGTGGAAACCGTCCAGCATCCATTAAACAGAACCAGTCGTCCTCTTCTGTCCTCGCTCGGGTGAACTGAAGTACAGGAGGATACTTACCTCCGGCTGAAGTACACAGGGACAAGTCAGAGTAGTATCTGTGTTTTCTCTTGTGCACGCGCACACACACACACACACAGGTACGTAGGCACGCATCACACATGCATCTACACACACCTCCATCAAGACTCCTGGAGTTTCTCTTGCTGGACGAGCGCTGGAACAGCGGGGCCGGCCTGTCGATCATGGAGCTGGCCTGGCGTGTCTGGGCCTGGGTCCGGCCGCTGTAGCGGAACTTGGAGCCCAGCGCCAGGAACTTCCTGGGAGTAGTAGCCACCTCGGTGGATGTCAGCCTGTGTGGCAGAGAACCAGGATGTTTCGAACCACAACAATAAGCCTCAATGTTTCGATGTTATGATGTTCTGTGCAAACACAATGTTTTGCTCTTGTTTGTGAGCAGGGAGGGTACCCAGCCAACTAAGGAGTGATCATTCCCAGTGGGGACCTCTTACCTGAAGAAGGTATGATGCTCCACACAAACTTTCCAAAGCTTCTTGGAGGCCTTGTAGTTTGGCAGTTTGAAGCCAATGGCGCTTTCATACTGTTCCATCTGTTAACAACAAAATCGGGGAACAAGCTCTATTTTAGCTCTGCACTAAAGCAGTTCATTCTTGAGGGGAACAAAAGGGTTTGCGTTTAGGATTCTGTTGTACCTCTGAGGGACGAATCTTGATGAAGAAGCTGCTGCGTTTGTATGAAACCTTGAGGACTTTGGGCCAGGGGAAACGATTGATCCTCAGCTTGTCCTTATAAACCATCAGACCACTGGAACACACTCCCAGCATGATGTCCACCCCATCCAGGTCCTGAAGAGAGAGAGAGAGAGAGAGAGAGAGAGAGAGAGAGAGAGAGAGAGAGAGAGAGAGAGAGAGAGAGAGAGAGAGAGAGAATGAGAAGAGAGAGAGAGACACAGACAGAGAGATGGATAGATAAACAGCATTAAAGGAAATTTAAGGAGTAGAAGAAAGAGAGAGAGAGAGTAAGACATAGACAGAGAGATGGATAGATAAATGAGGAGAGAGAGAAACAGCATTAAAGGAAATTTAAGGAGAGTAGAAGAGTTACTGAGGGAGTCACTGTGATGGTTCTTATCCTGCAGTTGACCTGCAATGACTTTGGTCATCCACTGAGAGGCAGCATGCACCTCCATTTCAGTATAAGGACCATATTTTATTTAAATCCCTAGTTTGATGCAAACAGCCTGACCTCCTTTTCTGCTATCAAATATGACACGCCATGTGTTTGTCCCTTTTTTGGGACACAAACACTGACTTGGCTTTAATGGCTGTAATGCAGACGGCCTACCTTGGTCTACAGTTTCTACACAACACAAACCCTAAACCATGTCACAGTACTCAAGATCCTTGTCATCCCCTATTCCTGATTGGAGAGGTCTGGTAAGGAGGTTGTGTCTGTTCTTTCCACTGTACCTTACATTTAGTCATTTAGCAGATGCTCTTATCCAGATCGACTTACAGGGAAATTATCCCCGAGGCAAGTAGGGTGAAGTGCCTTGCCCAAGGACACAATGTCATTTTGCATGGCCAGGAATCAAACCGGCAACCTTTTGATTAATAGCCCGATTCCTTAACCGCTCAGCCATCTGAGCCCCATCTGTACCTTAGCCTGGTGAAGGTCCACCCCGTACATGGAGAGTTTCTTGGCATTCTCCAGGAACATCATGTCTGCCTGCGCTGGACTCATCGCCCTGTGGACAGGATTTAGGTGAGTGGATGCATGTGCTTCCCTGCGTACCAGATCATCCAGCACACACATACACTAACACAAGAACACACACACACCTGAGCACATACAAACACACCCACTAAAACATGACTGTGTGTTTGGCAGTGCAAGGCCGTAATCATAATACATGTCCCCACCCCAATATATTGATAAAAATATGTGCTACGCTACGACAGGCAACCACGCACGCTGTCCGAAATTATAATTTAAAAAATTAATTTGTCCCTCCCAATGTTGACTCCATTGCTACGGCCTTGATGCAGTGCGAGCGTGTGTGTCTCTCCCATCGTCCCCCGACCTGCCGGTGCTCACCTGTATGTGCGGTGCAGCTCCATCACCTTCTCCTCCAGCTCCTTGGTCTGGCCCTGAGCCAGGCGCAGGTCCTTGGCGTAGTCCGTCCCGTGCACCTCGGGGTCGTACTCCCCCAGCTCCGACTGCAGGGCGTAGGAGCCCAGCAGGGCCAGCGTGACGAAGGAGCAGGGCAGCCTGCTGGCCAGGATGTCCTTACGCAGCTGCAGACACAGAAAGTACCTGCCCGCGCAACACAACAGGGGGTCAGGGAGAAGTCACAGCAGGCTTTGGACTCTTTCTGTCTATAACTTTCTCTCTCTCTCTCTCTCTCTCTCTCTCTCTCTCTCTCTCTCTCTCTCTCTCTCTCTCTCTCTCTCTCTCTCTCTCTCTCTGTCTCTATGTCTCTCTCTCTCTCACCTCAGTTGATGATGTTAATTAGGGTTTAAGCCTCCTAGTTGTTTACTAAAAGTGCTGGCACACGGATGTGGAGGCGGGGTGAAATGGATTCATTATGATGATGAACTGAGCTAGCAGGTAAGGACTGGATGGCGAATTGTCATGTGATAAATCTGTTTCTGTTCAATCCTGCCGTAATGGTGTTTCTTTCTCTATGTTTCTCTTTGTATAGACAGAGACGGGAGAGGGAGGGGTGAGTCGGTGGAGTTTACCTGGTGATGTCTTCAGAGAGCTGGGCGGGGTCAGGAGGGTAGAACTTCACATTGAAGGTAAAGTCATAGGTAGTGCCTGGAGAGAGAGACAAAGGACACTTGATAAAACGTACTTATGAGGACATAAATGAGCAGGGGTGCGTTTCCCGAAAGCGTCGTAAGCCTAAGTTGATCGTAGAATCCATCGTAGGACGAATCTTAGTTTTACAGGCCGTTCCTAAAGACATCGTAGCTAAAGTGTCTCTTGGAAATTCGTAACTCTTGAAAGTGCATAGATTAGCCTACTCCTTACGAGCATGTTTGGGAAACGCACGTAAGAAATATCGATGGTTTCGTTTTTTGCTCGATCGTTGCTACGATCCATCGTTATCGGGAAACTGTTCCAACTAAGCTGAGGTGAAAAACTCACCATGCACTTGTCTGCGGATCTCCTTGGTGAAGTCCATCCAGGTCTGTGGAGGTGAGGACATGCATTATGACACACACACACACATCAGATCTGTTAGATGGTGTTTTATGTCGGTAGATCTCAGATCGCAGAGTGCACGTGAGATGGTGTGTTGGCTGGTGGGTACTGACCTTCATGGAGGGTGTCTCCCAGATGGCCAGGCCATAGTAGTCCCTCTCCATAAGATTAAGATGGTCACACACCTTGGAGAAGAGATCCTGGCCCTTGGCATGTTTCTGTAGGAGAAAAACAAGATTTTACCCATCCAGTATGTGAGATACTGTACAAGATACTGTTTGACAGAATTGATCCAAGGTTGTTAAGTATGAAAATCATCTAGTTGGGTCCTAATGTGTGAAAAATTAATTTGTGAACAACAAATTAGTGCCCCAAAGGGAGTGTGAGAATCTGAGTATTTCTCCCCAAGGACACTGACAGTCTGTTAGGCAGCTGTTAAACATAAACACAGACTGATAATGAGTTTGATAATGGCACACTAAATGTGTCTTGAATGACTTCTAAATTGATTAATTTCATTGACAGAGTCTCTTACGTCCAGCTCACACTCATACAGAGTGTCGTCCAGCAATGTGACTTTGCACTGCATGATCTTGGGTCGACGGGGGGCTTTGGGAGGTTTGACTTCGTCCTCTGCAGCCTTCTCTTCTCCCTCTCCCTCTCCTTCTCCCTCTCCTTCGGCCTCTCCCTCCGGCTTGGACTCCTCGTCCTCCTCCTTCTCCTTCTCCTGCTCACTGTCCTCTCCTTTCTCCTTGTCTTTCTCCTTTTCCCCCTCGTCCTCTGACTCTTTCTCAGTGTCAGGGTCTTCCTTCTGGTCTACCTGGACAGGCTGACGGAACACAGACAGCAATGCCTTCATTGTCATAGCCTCACTGTATGCACCCCGACACATGGTATCAACGTGACCAAAGCAATGTTTGGACTGATAAAGGACTACCAGACAACCGTTTCACGTACTGTAGCCTTCAGTTTAAGCTGGATCACAAACTGTGTATACATCATGCAGTAACCAAGCTAAGACCAATCGATATCTAAATACCTTAACCACACATGTTAAAAGTCATACTCTGAAACCACATTGATCTCATGATATTATACCAAAACGTTGTAATCAGGTCAACTGCTCAGCTCCTCTAAACCACAGGCAGTTAAACAATGGCTCTTCTGCTAAATAATTAAAAGCTCACGAGGCAACAAAGAAAAAAGCAAGAAAAAGAAACATTGCTATTGAAGATGGAGACAAGTCTTAAAATAACAAGCGATAAGTAAGAAATAAGAAGCTGCAGGGCCGGTAGACAGTCAGACAGACAGACAGAGACAGACAGACAGACAGGCAGAAAGAGACAAAGAGACAGAGAGCCAGACAAACGTTTTAAACATCCCTTTCAAGTATGTCAGTGGGGAGAACAATGCTCTTAGGTTACTACACTGTCTCCCTGGAGAATAAGCTAGACAGGAGATGGCTGGCTGGGCTTGGGAACACTAAGTAAGTCCCCTCTGTGAAGGCCTGACCTCAGGAGGATGGCAAGGCTCAACGCTAACGACTAGTGAAGAGAGCTTCTGCATTGGCTTTGTTTCACATCGGCCAATCAGAACATGATACCACAGTCCTTTGGTACCTATTAGTCTGTGCCTAAACAGTCAATTAAGCCTTCAAGATTAAGAACTCAATGTGTTCAATAGAAACAATATTTTGAGGATCTTTGGTTTAAAGTGTAACTGAAGATATAACTGTTATTCTTGTAAACAGAAGTAAAGAATGATAAACCTTAAGGCTACCAAAAGTAACAACCTAGATCACTCAAAGATTATTCACGAGAGGCTCAAAGCAAAGACTGAGATCAATACTTTAGTCTTATCGGATCTATAGGCTCAGCTGTAGTCCAGTTAATAGTTGACTCAACTACAAACAGGTTCTAACCAATCCAGATGCCACATAATGAATCAATACTGCATTGGCACCCATGGCAAAATAACTCACTAGATTAGCTAGCAAGTAAACTATGTTAATGAGCAAGCTATATATCTGTCTCCCATTGACAAAATGAGATTTTCCCAAAAAATGCGTAGCATTTGAATGTCATCAAACATCTGGCATTCAAAGAAATTCTATATAATTATAACAAACCAGGTAGACAAGAAAACACTTTCCACCACTGTGAACATCCACAGTGATGCAGTTGTTTTGCTGGATCTGGACCCATGTCTGTTTGCTTCAATTTGTTTTCGCTTTTAAAGTGCAAGTCCTGGGTCGTCCCAGGTGTGGGGTAGAGCAGAGGTCACACAGTACCTGAGCCTCCACACTGCTGACTGAGTGCTGGTCCAGCGCGGCGTCGCCCTCCAGCCTCAGCTCCGGCTCCGGGTCAGCAATGGGGGCCTTGGGCTCGTCCTCCCCCTTGTGGTCCTTCTCTCCGGCCTCCCCCTCGCACTGTGAGCGCCTCTTCAGGAAGGAGGAGAAGAGGCGCGAGAGGCCCCGGCCGGCGGAGGTGCGGGTGCGTGGCTTCAGCTGCTCCTCCTCGGGGGAGGGCGAGCCGGGGCTCTGGGGGGTGACGGGGGAGGCTTCCTGGGGCTCCGAGGGCCCAGGGTCCTGCGCTTCCGGCTCTCCCTGCTGCCTCGGTTTCTTCTGCTGGCTCTCTGCCTCGTCTGTCGTCATGGCAACGGCTGGGGGGGGGGGGGGGAACATGCGCGCACGCACGCATCGCAATGGTTAGTACGCTGGAACAGCATGTGTAGAAAGAGGGTTTACACGGTTTACCAAAGCGTGGGATCATAATTTTAATGTTACAATATGGTCATTACACTAAATATCAGCCAGCCACCTGGTGGAATGGTGGCTTCAAGCATATGCAGGTAATTATTCAAAAAAAATAAGTAAATGGACACAAACACACACACACGCACACACAGACACACACGGGTATACACACACAGGGGAAGGGAGAGATGTAGGCAAGAGTGGCCTTCCTAACGATTCTCTTCACCCCAGGATAGAGGCCCCCTACATGAACATCAGGAGGGGGGGGGGGGGGGTCTTTCATAGGTGCTGATTGTGCCTCAGTCCTCTATGCTCAGACGGCTGAGCCAAGCAACATCAGGGTTCAGCACCGCAGGAGAACTGCTGGGGCTGTGGTCCCATATAAAACATTTTTTATAGAAAGTGTTAACCTCAGATACGTAGATCGCTTAAAAATGCACAAAACTATAGAGACAGGGGAGAGGGGTTGCCGTGGCAACCTCAGCTTTTACGAGGAGGGGGAGGGGGGGCGTGGGGCTGTGTTGTCATTGTGCTGGTTGAGTCCTCGCTGGTGACTCAGCATGGGAACATGGGTAGAGTCTGGTCATAGCCATCCAGAAGGCTGCGGAGGATCACAGGATGTAGGCTTACACCATCACTCTGCCCTCGACCACAGGCACGCTATGGCTGCTATCCCTGACCAGGT
This sequence comes from Osmerus eperlanus, assembly GCF_963692335.1. Taxonomy (NCBI): domain Eukaryota; kingdom Metazoa; phylum Chordata; class Actinopteri; order Osmeriformes; family Osmeridae; genus Osmerus; species Osmerus eperlanus. The sequence goes on from NC_085037.1 coordinate 9,460,319, forward strand.
TTCTGTTTGAATATCTCTATCTTTCACTATCTAGGCCTTCTATACATACACCCAACCCCCACCCGCAGACACAGTCTATCTCAGCCCCTGGTCCCAGTTTGATGGACACAATGGGAGGTTAATCAAAGGAAGCACTTGCTTAATTGCAGTTCTGAGAGGGACACATGCCACATAGGACAAAACAGCAGCACTATTACAGCCTGACTGCTGTTCTATTCCCACTGCACCCCTCATGTCCAGTGCTGTACACTTCAGCAGGTCATCCAGGAGGGAAGTGCACTTGTTCAGACCCCAGGGCAGAAAACAAGAGAGACTAGGGCCCAGGTGGATGAGGTGAAGAAGGATCCTTCAGATTCTCCTTCATGGACAACACGCTGCTCTAAGAAGAGATTTGACAGAGCAGAGAGCAGCTGCTGGTCTACTTGATCACATCATTTTAATAACTCTCCCACACAAGAGTCAGGAGACCCGGGCAGACCTTTGGTCTAGACATGATTAGCTTTCACTCTCCAGTATCTCATTCACCTCCCATCCTTCTCCGTATCTCTCTCTCCATCTCTCTCCCTGCGTTTCTTTCCCTCGCCCGCCCCTCTTTTTCTTATTTTATTTCTCCCTCATTACGCTACTGCGGCTCGGAGACTAGAATCGCCATAATTATCACCACCATTATCATAATTCCAGTCTTTAAACAGGGATACTGCTTTCAGGCTCTGGGAGCACGAGGGAGACGAGAAGCAACCAACCACAACTCTGCTTATTGTCCTCATACCCATTCATGTCTCTATTTCAGGTCCATCTGATGATGTTCTTGACTAGTACGTCTTTACATTTAGACATTTAGTCATTTAGCAGACGCTCTTATCCAGAGCGACTTACAGTAAGTACAGGGACATTCCCCCGAGGCAAGTAGGGTGAAGTGCCTTGCCCAAGGACACAACGTCATGTGGCACGGCAGGGAATCGAACCGGCGACCTTCTAGTTACTAACCCGATTCTCTAACCGCTCAGGCACCTGACTCCCTAGTCTTAGTACTAGATGTACTTAGTTTTATGTGATGGAAAAGGCTTGGTGTCAATGTGGCCCACAAACACTATGTGTTTGCGCTCATATTTGTCTAGTTCTTGTCTCACAGGGATTCCTCCTGTGTATGAGGCAGTAGTGTGTGTGTGTGTGTGTGTGTGTGTGCGTGTGTGTGCGTTCTCATTAGGCCTGATTATGTGACTTCCTTTCTAGTCACAATGTAAAAAGCGATATTGTTCTAGCTGTCACATCCGCTCTCTGTGGTCCATGGTTCATTCTCCACATCTGCCACACAGGGTGCGGGTAGATGTCAAATCACAATCCTGTTGGCAACAGGATTTGGCACGTGGCTCTGTCCAGTCACAATATCCAGCCACACAAGCACAATGGCACACCTCCTTCCTGTAGAAACAACCTTGCTGTGGAAGGCAGAGAAGGTTGGAGGGAAGGTGCAGAATGTGCAAGTGACCAAGAAGAAGAGACGGTCTATCTGATCTTTAAATGGCTCCCTTTGGTCTTTTAGCCAAAGCAACACGCACCACACAACAACAACAACATCCCAGAGAGGCATGCATGCGTCATGGATCAGAGCTGGGGGCGGAGGGATACTAAATCCTCTTCAGCTCTCTCTTTCTCTCTCTTTCTCTCTCTCTTTCTTTCTCTCTCTCTCTGCTTTTGTGCATCGTGTGACCGGTAGGCTAACAGCACTCCATTGCTGCTAATCCACCCTTCAGCTGCCCCTCCCCCTCCCTCCCCTCTCCCTCCCTCCCTCCCCCTCTCCTCCTCTCCCCTGCCTGCCATCACTACCACCATGAGGGCCTGAGCCCTGTCACCCTGCAGCCTCCCTACAGTGCCACTTCATCCTGTTATAACAGACTGCGCAGCACACACACATTTTCCCTGTCTCTACCTTATCCAACTGCAACGCACACATTCACTATCTCCAGAATCCCATTAAAACAGACTCCAGCTGTCAACGTACCAGCCAATGCAGTCAACTGAGACACACACACACACAGTGTGCCACACAGAGGCTTGGGCAGCCAATTGGCTTGGTTACTGATTTACCCCTATGGTCACTCACACCTCAAGTAAGTGGATTAAGAAGAGTGACACTGCACTCTTCTTGCGACAAAATCATGCAATGACCATCCATGATCACCCTACATACACACACAAAGAAAACGCACACAAAACACACACAATGAACACACAATTAAACAGCAGGGGGAGCATGTGTAGGCATAGCAGATGTTAAGGGGTGCGTTCCAGCTCTCTGGCCTCTCTTTCTAGGGGTTGAAGGAATAGCCATGAGACCTTAGACTTTATTAACCCGCAGCCACACAGCATGGCCACTCTCAGCCAGTTTGATATCACAGGGCCCTAGGGTATCACAGGGCCCTAGGGTATCACAGGGCCCTAGGGTATCACAGGGTCCTAGGGTATCACAGGGCCCTAGGGTATCACAGGGCCCTAGGGTATCACAGGGTCCTAGGGTATCACAGGGCCCTAGGGTATCACAGGGCCCTAGGGTATCACAGGGTCCTAGGGTATCACAGGGCCCTAGGGTATGACAGGGCCCTAGGGTATCACAGGGCCCTAGGGTATCACAGGGCCCTAGGGTATCACAGGGCCCTAGGGTATGACAGGGTCCTAGGGTATAGGGTGGTGCCATATAGGCCAGTAAGCTAAAGTATGAGAAGTAGTTTCAAGAGAAACTGCTTCTCCACATTGCACGACAAAAGAGTTGAGCACTGGTGATGATAAAAGGCATTTATTATATTTCGAAGCTGCTCTTGAATGCATGATAACTCTTTAAGGTGCTCGAGCTGATTAGAGAACTACACAGGGCCAAGAACCGGGTCAATAATGGACAAGTGTGTTGTATGTGTGAGGACTGTTAAGAAGAGCTTTAAAACTATTGTATGCTGTCTTTGTGCCCACACAAACTATACACTCTGCATGCTGTACCTGTACCATAATGCGTGTGCACATTTGTATTTCATCATGACAGTTTGGAACCAACTAGGTCTATTTTAATGCTGCCACTGTATTATTCCAAAAAGTCAGCTGGTGTATGAGATATGACGATGATAAAAAACAGAAATTGCAGGTTCAGCCCCCAGGAAGTACACTGGAAGAAGAGATGATGCCAGCTCCCTCGTGCTGTGTGGGGCTGACAGAGAAAGTAAGGGGGCTGCTGACAAAGCAGAAATGACAGGATACGTGGGCTCCAGGTGTACGAAGTCTTGATCTAACCAGGGCTTCCGTATGACCAGGATTAACTGTGCCCAGCTGCTCACAGGGCATATGGAGTGAAACACACTCCCTCCACCACACGCATGGATTTCTACTTGCACGCGCCTGAACACACACAACCCACAACTGCTCCAAATCACCTTTCACTGCTGAATCAAAAAGCTTTTACCTCTCTCTCTCTCTCTCTCTCTCTCGATCGATCTTCATAACTGAAGCCCCTGACCACACCTTCTATTATGCGTGCAAAGGAAACGAAAAATCACCAATAAAATGCATTTGAAAAAATACTTACATACAAAACCGCTTAAGCAAAATCTAAATTTCTAAATGCTCGGTAGATTGTAGCTGGGTGCAGAAAGTGAGCTTAAGGATTGAAAGCGGATTTAGAATTAATCGGGATTAGAGCAGGGTCTGTATGCTGATGTGGAGGGCAGAGGCAGCTGGATGTGTGTCTGTCAGTCATCCTGGCCCGTCCACCCTGTCCTGCTCCTCCCACACGTCCAACTGTACACCCAGCATCCCCTCTCTAACAGTCAGGACCAGAGAAAGTGACCCAGAAAATGATGGCCTGCTTGTCTGCCTGACCTAAATGACTTCAGAGGCAGGAAATGTCTGATGAGTGACACTAGAGAAGTGTCAGGGCAGGATTTGGTAAGGGCCCATGAGACCATAGAAATGTGTTGATCAAACATGAGCCATATTTGGTTTCCTTGCACTGGGAGACTGGACAGGCCTGGAGGCCTTGGCTCAGGGAGTTAGTGACAGCGATCGAAGTAATCAATGACAACATGGGCATTTGAAGTCCACCAAACAAAGCCTTCAGAGAGACACACGCTCCTGTGATGTACTGAACTACGGGTCCATGCAAATGAGAGAAAATTACACCTCTAATCAATTTGTGAAAGGTGAAAATGATTGTGTGTGAGACTGGGAAAGAAGAGAGGAAAAAGAGAGACAGAGACAGAGAGAAAGAACGTAGGTGAGTAAAACCAAGTACATTAACTGTAAGACTTTAAAAAAGAGTTGTCATGTGGTTGTAAAAATGTGTTGCAATCTGCTGGATTTGATGAAGATGTGAATGACACTGGCTTGTTTTAGCACATGGGCCACACAATTCTGAAAAAACAGAGGGAGGTGTCTTGGCTTGATCTAATGACAATCTTCCTTACTTGTTGCACTTACTGTCCCTCACATGCTTAAGGATTTGGGGTCAAGAGACCTGTTGCTACGGCTACAGCGAATGCTATCTCCATAATCAGTAAACCACCATCTCTGTAGATAGACTGTCACTGCCATCTTTAGGGATATATGGGTTCAATACATATAACCAGGCCCATTCACAATCTTCATCCAAGCACACCAAACCAGTGAACATGAAAATAGACACGATAACTAAGAAATGTACATCTAATCAAATGTATTTACAAGTGTGTCAGATTAACATTGTGTACAAGACACAGACTGATGGAACCTGTGCAGTAACCAACAGTGCCCAATAAGTCACTGGCAACCTTACCAGCTGCCATACTCTCCCAGTACAGAACATTAGGCCTGCTAGTGAACATACTCTTTAAGTACTGAAACACACAAATGTCTGGTAAATTTAAAATAAAATGAACAATACATTACATAACAGCAACATTATTCTTGCAACTACACTCCCTTGGTAAGCACTTCTACCACAAAATTCCAATTAGCGTGTTATTTCTGACCACAATGGTATCAGATTACATCACTGGCGGTACACTGACGCGTCAGAGCTGACAATGATGGCTCCACAGGGGACATTTTTAACAATAAGAGGCAGTGTTTTCAGATAGATCGGATCTTCCTTAAATCCAATTTCAAGTTACTAAAAACTGATAAATGGATGCCCAGTCCGGGAATTATGATAGTCTGATTTTTTAAATTATTTTTATATTGATGATCTACTTATTGAGTTATAGTATGTTAAAATCATGTGGGGAAGTGTGTGATCAACATTGATTCTATTTTTAAACATTAGATAAAAAAGGCATATCCAAAGACACATCAAAAGTTTTGTGTCTAAATGGAAGAAAAACAAAAAACGATTTTTATGGTTTTTACTGTCTTTTGATCAAATGAATCGTGTGGCTGCAATTAGGCCCTACTTCAACGCTGATGACTCAACGTTCCCATGCCATTTGCACTCCATGCAATTAAATCTTATATTTCTATTCACCTTTACATGAGAAAATGTTTAATGGTGTCAAATGGCAACAATTGTATTAATTATAAAAATAGCTAATACGCTCCAATCTTTATGAACATGTTACCCTGCCACAATGATGCTCGTGTCAGCGTCCTCATCCTAGACCCGTTGTCAGACTATAGATTTGTCTCTGATGGTCACGAAGCAAATGTGCCACCTCTTCCTCACTCATTGTTAAGGCAAACAATATATACATTTTCTCTTCAAATAAAATGTTATTTTCACAATCCAAATGGACCATTCGAGACTTTCTAATATAAGCGGGTGGCAGGTATTTAAAGGTTGTCTGAAAATGGCGCCGAATGTGAAAAAAATGTCAACAGATTTCTTTCCTCGCGAGCATCGCATCACAATACATAAACCATCGCTGATGTAGAAGGTTGCACATTTCTTACCTTTCCTCTCTTTCATTTAAAAGATAAACAGTCTTCAATCAAATTACGGTTGGTTTTATTTTCACGCATCGGATAAAAAGAATGTTAATTCCATGTGTGTTATTATCCAACAATGTTTTATAAAAATGTGTTTAGGCTCTAGTAAAAAGGGGGAGCTCCGTATGCAATGAGGCTAGTGTATTTATAGCGCTGGCCAATGGGCGACGTGCAACCACCAGCCTAATCCAATCACGGTGTGCAGGGCTGGTGTTCAGAGGCAAGCGCCAAGGCTGCACCATCGTAACCAAGGATACATAAATGTGCCCATTTGCTAAGAAAATGTATGTCTATTTCAAGAAGTGGATAAAGAAATCACATTAACATGCAAGAAAATATGTCAACCTCTTCTCTGTTCTTACATAAATTGTCAGCAAGAGGTCTGAGGAAATTAACAATATACATTTTTATAAAGGGGGAAGAAAAAGGCCGGTGCGCCATAACTATGCAGTGTGCATTGTAAACCCCGTGCCGGGATTGCCTTTTAGTTTTTGAAAACAATATGTTCTAATACCTTTTAAAAACGAGGCAGTTCCAAGTCTGCTCTAAACCTTGCCTAGGCTACTGCATGTATTTGGGGCAACCTTCGGAGACGCTCAATAATAAATAGCAATAACCATCCATCTTAGGGCAGATTGAACAAAAAACAAATCATTTTCAATTGGAGAAGATCGGATGGCATGCAAAATGTTATTAACAACGTGACTGTGTGAACCATGCTATAAATACAGTATTTCAACAAAGCGTTCTTACATGAGTTATATTTTACAGTATGCTTTAGATAAAGAACACAGCTTACACGCACACAATTCCCACAAAAGGAACACAAAATAATAGGCTACAAGCCAACTAAGTAGTAGGTCTACATCGAGTTGAAAAGATGTAGGCTCAGATTGGGTCTCATGCAGCCAGCGTTGTTGTAATTGGCATATCTAAGCCACTTTTAGCCCCCTCCAATGGGGTATGACGCCGAAACACAATAGCTTCAACAGTTCAATTTCACTGCACTCAACGTTCTTTTGCTGTGCCTGTGCTGCTAAGCGCACTGTACATAGTGTATTATGCGATATTTTCCACGTAGCCTCTCGTTCATTCTAGCACAAAAGCCACCTCCCGTCCTCCTGCACCTCCCCCTTTCGCTGACCCTGCACCCCAAATGTAAGGAGCAGGTGCTCTGCAAGACCATCTCGTGATATTAAATGACAACACCAACCAGACAGGGTCCCCAGAGAGGAGGAAGCAGAAGGCAACCTCACACCAAAACATAGTTGTGCGCGCACACACACGTGCGCATAAACACACTAACACACACAATAGGACCTCTTCCCACACACACATAGTCACAAACATACATACAAACATTACATCAACATATAAATCCACATGCATAGAGATAACCCCTCCCCACCACTCCTCATCTCACACACAAAAGCAACCCCTCCTTTCTCGCCCACCGCCACTACCGGATCTCTTCTAGAATGTTCCCCAAATCTACCTCCCACTCCTATAGACATCTGCGACTCTGGCCTCCAGCTGAGCATGTGCTCTTTAATTACCTCACTTCCCTTCCACTCAATTACTGCCCTGACAATACCTTGTTCAAACGCACCACACCACTACACTAACAAGCTGGCTTGATCTTTCATGAGGACTGTGACAACACTGAGGTAGAGATAATTTAACCTAGGCCCAATGCACAGAGATTATGGTAGAAACCCAAATTTGAATTATTTTAAATAAAAAACTCAGTCGGAATTAAGCAAGACAGAGATGTATAATTTGAAAAATTACATCAAACAGCACAACAAAGAGAAGTCATTTCTATATGTATAAAATGTGTCTTCACATATTTTTCTTCTGAAAGCACCATGATGTTTTGTCCCACATATGACCCAAGTATTATGCAGTGTTTTTACTGTTGTGTTGATCGGAAGAGGAGAGGGGAGGGGGGGGGACGGGGGGGGGGGGAGGGGGGGGGGGTATCATTGAAGACCCTCAGGCTCTAATTAGCTCAGTCTGTCTGCAGTTTCATCTCTGTTCAGGGTGAGCTTATGCCCTCACAGCAGACACATTGAACTGATCCCTACTGGTCTGTGTGGATACGTTTAGTTCTGGAACACTTTGTAATTGTTTTGCAGCCTCAAAATTAGCTCTCAGGAAAGTTGAATTCTCGTACTTAAGAGTGACACAAAGGATGTGTGTGTACAGTATGTGTGCAGGAGTGTGTCTGTGCTGTGGAGGTTATAAAATGTGACTACTATGCAATGTCCAGTATCAGACAATGTTGTGGCTGCATCCTATCTTCTCCATCTGCTCCCAAAACCCCCTTTTAAAAACTAGGGAGTCTGGACAGTCTTGAATCATGTCTGTGCCTGTTTGGGTGGGTGCATGGGTGCATGCTTAGGTATTTGTGTTTGTCTGTGGAAAATGTAAGATTGAGAAGGGTGTCAATAGTTGTGATCTAATCGAGCAGTTCAGACATATCAACATGCATAATTATACTCCAATTAGTCAGATAAAGGATTCCTTTTGGGAGAGGATGTGCACTAAAAATAATGAATGTATATTAAAATAAATTCATCTGTACGTAATGTAATGCATCTAAACAGTGATGTAGGAAGAAAAAAAAACTTCTACACCTGCTTTCCTTGTTCATTACAGTACCTGTGAATACTATCAAATCTAACCAAAGGCGTCTTCCTATGTTTTAAATAGGTCCATTTCATGTTCTGGAATTCCTATATCACAACTAACACAACGTTGTTAAGAATGTTAAGAATCCTAAAGTAAAAAAGGTCTTTAAGGTCAAGGTCCTAAATATTAACTTTAAAGGGACCACTATACTGTTCTCTGTCATGTGTTACATAAGCTATCCCTAGAGACAAAATAATATAGTTTTATTTGTTGTATTGTGCATCTGCAGTAATAGTGTTTTTGAAAACCACAACCCTCTGCTGGGATGATCGTTTTTGATCTATTTTACTGCTCGGTTTCCATGTCGACGATCCATGTAGTTAATCCCATAAACGAGTCAAGAGACCACCTGTTAATCCATTTCCCATGCCTGACTGACTACTGCCTCCTGGTGACCAATTTACAGACATGCAGCACTTAGATTTCTAGATAAGTAGTATCTACTGTAGGCCTAGATTACAGACCTCAGCAAATTACTGAGGTCTGCATTATTTTATTCATTTGACAGAAGCTTTTATCAAAAGAGACATACCCAGACTCTGTAGAGATTACAGCAGAAGATCAAGGATCAGAGGAGCATTGTTCAAATGCCTAGATGTTACTGGATACGGTATGTGGATGGGGGTTTGGTTTCCATTACTATTTGGATGTCACAACGCAAAGCTATGCTGCCCCACAGATGTCTGTTCTGAGTAGATAACAAGAAGCTCCACCTCTGACTAAAATTAGTGTATTTTTATCCCCCATCAGTGACTGTTTTTGTCTCTGGCTCATACTACAATTACAAAGCAATATTTTTCAGTATTTAAAAAAAGAAAAGAATAAACTAATATACATCTGCTGCCCTGCTCCCAGATTCAGATCTGCACACCACATTTTTTATACTCCTTCCTCTCACTGTACCATAGTCAGGACAGCATTATGTTCCCTTCATCAAGCTCAGTCATCATCTTTGATCCGTTTGCATTATTTCTCTGTTCCCAGTTTGAAGACGAACCACTGAATATTGTAGCCACCTTCTTTCTCTAGTTGCTGTTGAATATACCAGCTTTGCCAGCCATTTTACATTTCATCCAGAATACATTATTTGCTTTTTGTGATCTTAATAACCTATGGCTCCTTATCTGTGTTGGGCTTTTGTTCTCCTGGACATTGACAGGGAAGTTAAGGTTGAGAGGACTGAGCACCTGTCTGGTTCGAAAGACTGGCTGTGGCAGAAACAGCCCAATAGGCCATGTGTCTCTTCACCTGGCAACCACAACAGAGGTGGATCCATTCATTGTGACAACTGGAGTCCCCTCAGGGAGGCAGTGTGTGTTATGATGATGACGATGTGGTATCAAAAATGTGTGAGTTACAGACAGACTACCATTTGAACATAGGTGCAATTTTGTCTGACAGAAGTGCCTTGAGCTCATCTCTTAAAACCATGAAAGGAATTGGAAACCCATCTGATAATGGTACAGCTCTGGAAGTAAACAGACTGAGGAGGAAATGTGTCAAAGTAGCCAAGAGGGTGGAAGAACTACTTCAGCAATTTTTTACAGTACATTACTCCTAGTCTACACTATTTTTAATACGCCTTTTTCCACACAGTGCTTCCTGAAACAGCATGCACTAAGAAAATCAATTGAAAGCAAATAAGTACTTTCCCCTTCCACACATTGTTTTATGCATTTAGTGAACAACTGTGCTGCTTAAAAGAATCACACACACAACATTCCATGGCGTGACAACAACAACAACAACATAGCATTATTCTGCCATTTTAAATCCCAGCAGATGTAACAGAGAATATGAAATACTCACCCCATATAGTTCATTGGTCCAGGAGGAAACAGGGATATGAGAAAAAAAGAAAACTAGTGTCAGTGAAAACACACAGGATTACAAACACCGTAGCACAATAGCAACGTGATGGTGTTACTTACCATCTAACAAAGGCAGATTTTCATTCCATTTGTTTGACCCTCCTTAATGTTCTAGAACGTTAACATTGGATAATGACCTTTTAGCATGCTGCAGCTAAGTTTATCTTTAACATTATCTATGATTGACTTCCTTTCTGTAATTCTGTGAAATATTTGATTATATCTCAATCCAATTGTATTGCGGTTATTTTATAGTCGGATTTCAGAGTAAAGGGTATGTGAGTTAATTTCAGCATGTGTAGGCGACGAAGGATTACAGGGAAACAGGAAGATACATCCTCTTAATGAGATAGCCCAACACAAAAAGAGATGAAGTCCCATCTCATTAGAAGAGCTAACTTTAACCTGATTAATCAGGGTTGCAGAAAAATAGAAGGCCGCTCTATAAATACTTTGACTTGGTCTTATCGCACACTGGCAGTGTGTTCAATATTTAATGTTCACTGGAATGGAATCTAATTCCAATTACGTTCAAGACAGGCTCATGTTTCATCATGTCGGTGGCAAATATTCTTACTGTCTCCAGCTCAGCACTCCCACAGTCCCCATCGTTCTGCAAAGCTCCATCTCCTGGTGTTAATGGATAAAGTGACATGATGTAGGCCCTTATGCCAGCTCTGCCGCCCCAATGAGAGTGCGAGCATTGGAGCATTAATTGTCGATACATGGCCTATACCATTGGAGAGGGAGTTTTCTCTGAAGCATCTTCCGATGAGGATTTGGACAGAATGAGAACCTTAAACCAGTGGAAGGTCTAAATAGTTTTTTTTATCCATTCATTACATTAGCATGGGTTGGTCAATATTGTGTGAGGGCTGATATGTCTATAAGCTAGGTGAATTGCTGTGTAAACAGGAGAGTGTGACGATGTAAAGGTCCTCTGACTCAAAACACTCACGAAGGGCAGAGAGTTCAGGTGGCGCTTAGTCCACACATACCCATGTGTTTAGAAAGCTTTGATCTATCGGTTTTTAGCTGCAGTGACCACAACACTCAAGGGTTTGGGACCACACACAATGTTTTTGGATAATCCATAAGGTCCGCCTAGGCAAGACATATGTAATTTCAGGTACGATGTAATATATAGGATTGTAAAAAATAATGCATGCAAGAGATTTGGGGATGGTATTTCACTGCCTATTTCTGAAGTTAGAACTAGAGGAGTGTGTGGATGGTGAACTATTATGGTTGTTATACACCTCACCTGTTATGTGAGATTAAATTATATATTATTTAAAGCTAATACATGTATTACAACCCCACCTCTCAGGAGATGTGCAAATGCAGCGGCCAAATTATGAGACACTGACCTAGGTGTGCATGAGTGTCGTACTTTTTCGATGCTACAGAGTAATGCCTCATCAATAGATCATCCCCAATGTTAATGTGTTCAGTGTGTGTCAGTGGTGTTTGAGGGAGGCGGGGGTGCTTGCGTTCGCAGAAACTGGTACCTTCTGGTAAACTCAGCAGCGTCCTCACTGTATCTATGCACATCCCTTTGCGCGCGGTTTGCAGATACCAAGTCGACAACTAGTGGCGCGTGCCATACGTAAAGATTAGCATATTCAATGAACAAATGGAACAATTGTTGAAATGTTACATTTTTCGGTTAGTATTATGTAGCACATAAATCTGTGAAATTACAACTCTGTCACTCAAAGTTAAAAATGTAGCATGACGGTCGGTGTGAAGTGCGCGCTTTCATCTTGCCGGTTACGATAATCTATTTCAAAGGCTAATCCACTTTAAATCTTATTCACTCCCGTTTTATTTAGCGTTAGTTCCACGCGCTGGCCCACCTGACGGGCTACACCTACAGTTGCTGACGACAGTACAACAAACTATGACATGAAAAGATTGTCATGACTATTTACATCGCTGAGAGACTGCAAAGACTGTACATTATTTTGTACATGGGCCTAGATAATAAAATGAATACACTGCGCCACTGCTTCAAAATAAATACTAACATTTACCAAGCAACCACCACCCCAGGCGTGATGGAGAAACAGTCAAAACATCATTTCTGGCGGAGCCTATGCAGCTGACAGTTAGAGCTTCTTTAGGTTTACCTGAGAGGATGACAGCGCGTTGTTGTCTTCAGTTCTTGCTCATCAGAGGGCCGTGCAAAATACCCTTACGTGTCATAGGGGCTTCTCATACTGTATGTCCCGTCTCGCACACAACCTTCCTCCGTCAAAAAACGTCACTGTGGTGAGAAAAAATGGGGATTCGCTCAGCCTACAGTTGCGTGCGCGACTTCCATTTACCCGCCTCTGGATGAAGACGATTGGACCAAAGCGCGTGATCTCAGGTACAGTGCACTATCAATTAGGTTTTCTCCACTGTGGCATTTATCACATTTATATCAGGTTGAGCGTTTTTATTTATTTACTTTACCCCATATGACCTGGACATAAATCTGTTTCTTATATACTAGTGTAATAATTGGACCAATACGCTGTTCCTATTGGTCCAGAAGACGTTCTCAAAATTTAATAATACCGTTTATATACCTCCTGAAAGTTTGCAGAGGTAAATAAACGTTTTTACGGACCTAGCAACAAGCGATTGCCTTGGAGATGTAGCCATTGACCTTAACAACGTGGCATCTGCTCGGCAACAAAGTAGCCTAAATTGCCCCCCAAAAAACTAAAACAACCAAATATGGTTTCTGCACAGGTCTGCAAACGCCCCTCAATCGCTTCCCGTTCGGTGTAGGTTGATGGACAACGGAGCAATTGAACATGTTTATGTGATTGAATCTTTCTTTCAACTTATAGATTTCACTTTAATGGAGGTTAATTAGTCTTTTTTTTTAACCAATATTATGCTATGATAATATAATCCTGTCATCTTTGCACATGCAACCATTCAATTATTCTGGTATATTTTCTTGTGGCTTCCCACTCCCCAGAGTTGAACCAATACTTTGGTAAAAGGTTAATGTAGTCACTTTCCTATGAGCAGTTTAATCATAGGAAAGGACTGCCTAACTGACTGCCCAAATGTCAGGTGGTGGCTTTGGTCCTCTATGCTAATCTGTCACACACAACCATATAAAGTTTGTCCTTTGACCTCAGGCTACTGGTGTCATGTACTTCATTTTTGTGTCTTCTGTGATGATGCATGAGGATTGGCCGCTATAATACATTAGTTCTCACAGAAAACTCCACATTCACCTCCCACAGATAAGGTCAGTGACTGCTATTGTGTTGTTCGTTCCCCATCATCATTGCTAATGTGCCACTTGCAGTACTTCACACAACAGTATGAACTAAATGAAAACAGACAAAAATGGCCATCAAAAAAGCACATCTTATAACTACAGAACTATGAATGTTTTATTACTGTGTCTGTTACTGTTTTGACTGTGTTTTCCAGATGTATGTTTTATTTTTACCAAACCTAAAGTCCAGTAGAGCACAGTGTGTTTCTGTGTGTGTGTGCGTGTGTGAGACCGTGTGTGAGAGCGTGTGCGCATGGAAGTGAGTGTTTACGGCTATTCTTCTCTATGTATACGTAGAAAAGTTTTGTCTCATGCAAAGACATTTCCTTTCCCCCATGCAGCTCCTCTTGGGGATCTCGTCATCTGAAAATGCTGCATTGCACTGTGAAGTACGTCACAGAAACACAAGCACGTCTACTCATACTGTACACACGGGCTTGCATATCCATGCAGATGGACCATGCCGAAAAGGAGACGCAGTAAATGTATGAGATCCGAGGGCCAGCCCTCATGCTGGTGTTTATCTGCTGGCTGAGATAGGGTCTTGAGCTGCAGAGATACACCCACTCTGCAGATTAGCTCCCCAGAACTGGCTGTCTGCCTGCCTGCAAGCCTCAGCTACTGATAAGGGGGAACTGCAGTGCTGTTGTGCCTCTCATACACAGACGTGCAAGCTTAGCAGCTTATCAAGTCCTTTTTCATGTGCTCTGTAATGATTAACCCACTACGCTTTATGGAAGGTTTACTTCCTGTCTTGACACAGCACAGGATATGTCCAATCCTCTATGAAAGTATTCCATTCGAAACACACACTGTACATTTTGGATTATTATACAGCTTTGAATTATAAAAATTGCTGTGTCATTTTGAAACTTTCCAATATATGTTCTAAAGCGCTTTTGAGGTTTCTTTTATATTTTTTTCTTAATTTTGCTTGTTTTCCCTCAACTTCACTGAGGGTTTAGGTTGGTTATCTGTTTGATCTGTGGGAAACTAAACTCTCTGGGACATTTTATGCAAAGGCTATGCAAAAGATATTTAATCTGATTTGTGCATGAGGATAAAAGATTAATAAAGATAATAATATCTGAGATAGACTGCTGATAGCTACTGTTATAATTCACTTATTTATAGACAAGATGCACTAATGTATAAAAAAAATATAGAACTTCTTTATTGGAAATAGATGAAAGTGCAACAAATAGGAACTCACTTGTATCTTAGCCAGGCGGCTACAGTGAAAAACAGTATGATACAGTACAAAAACAACTACAACATTGTGTTAAACAACAGTTACATAAATTATAGTACAAAACTGTACACAGTCTTACAGTATTTACACATGGTGTATTCGTCAAATGCCGAATTTCTATTATTTCTACCTTTTCTCTTTAAATAAACAATAAAAAACATTCTTAACAATAATTATTCAGCCGAGCCACACTGTGTGTGTTTGTAATGTAGGTATTTTGACCTTACTGCGAGGGTGTGATTAGGGGTGGACAAAACAAGTTAAAGAGAGACCCAAGCTCTTACATAAGACCCCTTGAACTAGACAGATTATGTCAGTGGTCACCTTTTGACCTTCAACAAATAAGGAGACTCAATGATTAATGATAGGTGTGTCCAAATAACTAAATACTAAAGGATAAACATGAAAAACAATTTATGTCAGGTGTACACAGTAATACACATTACCTCAATAATGTAAATCCGAATACATATTCTAAGAATTACTGTATCATAAACTGACACTGATACTAAACAGATTTGCAACCCTAAATGTCTTATTTTCAGAACATTTCATGTCAAAATGTGACATTTGTGCCCCCCCCCTCCTGCCTCCCAGTCTACAGCTGTACAACCATATCGTCATCCCATGGCACTAAAGCAGTGCGTGAGATATTCTGTATCCTATAAGATCTGGTAAGTGTCTCTACACAGAGTCCTTCAGTGCGTCAAGTCAGCCATACAGCATATCTGTGTGTGCATACATACGGGCAGACCATTCAAAGAACCAAATTACTTTAGAGCTGCGCGTTAAACTAAAAATCTAAAGAACAAAAGGAAAAACAAAAGGTATCATTCTCAAGCTCTACTACTTCATATCCGAAAATTAAACACATTCTTCTTTTCAGTCTTACAACTAGGTTGACGTGCATGTGGATATCAGGGAGAGATGAGGGATCCAGAACTCCAGCAAGCTGCCTGTGAACGGATTAGTGAAGGGAGAGAAACTGTGTGTGTTGACAGGCCCTTTCCTTCACATGTCATTGTCATAGTCCCCTATCATTCGGCGTGTGTGTGAAGCGAGAAAAATATCATTGTCACGTGGGCAGTCGTGATGACAGGAGCAGGTCTTAATGAACATCATCTTCCGTCGGAAGGAGTCCCCCTCTGGGCAGAGAAACTCCACCTCAGCAGTGACGGTGGTGTGGGGAGTGCAACATCGTCCGTCCGTACACACCCCACAGAACTTGGGCTTGTAGACTCTGGTGCTGCTACAACCGGACAGCTCGAAGCGCATGCCACGGTGGGTCTTAGGTGTCCGAACACACTTCTTCCCCTTCTGTGGACACACACAAAAAGTCCAGAATAACTGCTATGGCCAGTATTTCCACACACCCCGAATGGCATGTTATGCCAAAAAATAATGGTCCTGTCGTGAAATATAGATTCATGTTGTTGATGGTTGGTATCTTCTTACCTTGATGTCCTTTTCCTGCTCCACATGGCAGGGTCGGATCATGCAGATACGACTCTGCCTTTCTAGCTGACACTGCTCGTTGTCATTGGTTACTCGGGACGACACGCCCATACCACAAGTGGCTGAGCATTCACTCCACTCAGTGGTTTGAACAATGCAGTTTTCCCTGGGGCTCTCCGGCACCGGTCCATGGGCTGACACCTCCCTGTAGACTGATAGAGGGGAAGAGGAGACCAAGGGGTGAATCTCAGGTCCTGATAGTGGAGGAGAGACAGGGGTTCAGTGGTGAAAAATAGGAGGGATGGAGGGAGGGATGGAGAGATAAGGGAGGGAGTTAGAGATTTGGTAAAGAGAAGGCATAGAGAAGAATATAAAATTAGGAATATTTGTCAGGAAGGAAATTATTAGATTTAGTTTTGAGAGAGAGATAGAGATAGTAAAAGACAGATAAAGCAAAGAGAGGGAGATAAAGAGTAAAGAGAGAGGAGAGAGAGAGAGGCAGGCTCACCAGCCATGGCTGACTGGAAGTGGTGGTTCTGGGGGGTCTGGTCACACACCCATTCCTCGCAGCACTTGCCAGGGATCTGGATGCGACGAGGGTACGGGCAGTCAGGAGAGGGCAGGCGCACGTCACTGGCACAGGTTGGCACACAGCCAATCTCGCCGTTCATGCAGACGCAGTGGTGCTTGCAGCTGGGCTGGAAGGTGTCTCCACTGCGATAGATCACCCCTCCCAGGTCACATGTCTGGCCCTCCTGGGCTAAACACACAGGACACAGTCTTTAGTTCCAAAGCTTTTTGTCAAATTCAGTCTTAATCCCTCAATGTTCAGCATGTGTACAATAGAAATTGTGTAGAATTAGAATTGGGAAATGACAAGACTGTGAAGTTACACGTAGTGTCTTGTTCCCACAAACTGAACAGCTTGTTAACTAACTAACTCACCCATGCAGATTCCAGTCTCGGTATCACTCAGTACAGAGTAGTCACAGTAGAGCTCCTTGTGGTGGTCGCAGGGCTCCAGGAGGGAGCAGGGTTCGTCCGCCTGCCTGGCACACACCTTACAACAGCCACAACCATCCAGAACCAGGCTGGTGCCAAACGGGCATGGAGGGGGGTCCATGAGGCAGTCACAGGGCTGGAAGCAGTCCTGTGCCATTGTCTGTAGATATGAAACAAACGAGAGAATTATTGCATGTAGATTCTATGATGTTAGATTTTTGGCCACTAGTAATAGCTCTTTACTGCCACAAGACGGAGACACTGCACTGGATTTCAGGGAACAAGCCCACCTGGATTTCCGAGATAACTATTCCTATGGTGAGGTAAGAAATACTTTCCACCTCTCAGCATCAAGATATTGGATATGAAAACACTGAATGATTAAATATCTTTTAGACCTTTGTTAGTCCTGATTAAATTCATACATTCCTTTTCATACATGTATCTTCACATGTATTTAAATGCATTTTAATGAAATCTCAACATGAAGATGGGTAACTGGGAGTCACATTAGTTTAACTGGTGTCATAACTAATATACCGGTAAACTCATTATGACATGCGAGGACTCCTTACTCAAAGCAGAAATTCAGGGATACCCTGCTTCTACTACTGTTCTATCACGAGGTGCTGTGGCTGTACTCACAAGACCACACCTCCTTTGGAATGTTTTTAAGATCAGAATAGTGCACACTGCGTTCCCTATTCCTAACATGGGCTACAATAACCTAAAGAGTCCATCTGCAAAATAAGAAGGATTTCCGTGACAACAAGACATTAGAACAAAGGCAATCTTATTTTTGTGCAAACCAAGTAAAAATTATTAAATTACATTGACATTACATCATTGTTATTGGAATACAAATTGTTGATCTAAAAGACTTACCGTGGAAACGATTAGCAGAAGAAGACAAATTCTAGCAGTAATTTCCCCAGACATGATGCTTAAATTCAACAGCGTGCGCACTCCACACCTTTGTTTTTGTTCAGTTAGCGAGACTGCAGTTCCCTTTTCTTGCGGTTAGCGTCGTTCAGTTTATGCACAGCTGCAGCTCGAGGGCTAGACTGAGGCATGGAGGGAAGACCTCTGGTTTAAATACTCTGCGAGTGGGGTGTAGCCGAGGACGCATGGCTATGCCACGCGACTCACAAGGGTGAAAATATTCAAATTCCAGATGGCTTTCCTAATTCCACAGAGTCAGAGGCGAGCTGTTTCTACAGACATTCCCCTTAATCAAGCCACTGTGTCAAATTTCTCATTTAGAAACAAGTTATAAATGGGGTATTTGGTGGGGTATTTGCATGCCCTGAACAGCGTGAACTGAAAACGTCGTCTGAGAACTTTGGTGTATGTGTGGCTCCACAGAATACACACCGAGTCAGGGCATCCTTTTGCCAAATAAAACATAAAGACTTCTGTTTAGTTTATGGGTTAAGTTCACGACGAACTCAACAGTTATGAAACTAAGTACACAATGTCATTTTTTCTCATGATACAAACATCACACAATGTACCCAGACGCGTTTTAATCATACCGTTGTCTGAAGGTGATTACAGGTGCCGAGTACAGACACAACAGGGAACAACAACAGGGATCATAATGGTACCTTAGGGGGTAGGACTGTCTGCAGATGTTGAATATTGGCTGCAATTATAATGATGTTTCTTTTTTCTCTCACACTCTTATGTACTTCCACACACAAGACACTAGGACTAGATACTGTTTTAACATGCTCCATAGTAATAATGTGTTCATTTAGCTGACACTTTAATCCAAAGTGACATAGGCCTACAGGGATATTTGAGTGATACCAAAACCCTCAATTAAAGTATGCCATTTGTATCCTCAGGATACACACTTTGTGTATTATCTGTATGATGGACAGACCTGGAACATCAGCAAAAGAATGCAGCCCCTTCAGAAAAATTATGCAACAGCTAGCCTATTGCTAAGAAAATTACAAATGCTAGTCAAGCATTTTTTACAAATGCTAATCAAGACAAAACTTGGGGTAAAGCTAGAGTGGTAATCTTTCATGATCAAAGCTGAGTATTAATACAATCCTCTTCAGAGATGGGGTGGGGGGAACTGTGGGATCTGTTACGTCAAAACAGGATAATTGAAAGTCAAGAACAGCCTGTGCACTCTTCACTGTCAGGTGTTAAATAGAAAACACACATGGGGAAAATGTCAATGTTGTTTTTGTTCTGTTGTTTCTCCAGCTCTTGCCTCGCTAGCAGCTATTTCCTTGGGAATGCCAGTGCCATGAAATTTCTGTGTGTCTACCTACAAAGTCAAGACGTTCTGTTTGCCCAAACGCCAAAGAGAGCATAATCACAAAAGAGTTCATAATTGCCAAGATAATGAACATGTTGCTAATAATGATCCAGCTCTTCCACCCCTGTCTCTGTCTCTGTCTCTCTCTTCTTGTTTTTGTATTCCTTTTATATTTTCTTGCAGTTCTCTCTTGGTTGGGACCTAGAAGTGTCAGAATGTGACAGTGGGCAGAGTGCCGCCTGCTCCTCAGAGTTGGCTGGAGGAAATCGTGCCTTGGCAACGTCAGGACTGGGCTTACAGTTGAAACATGTACATAAGTTCAAAACACAACCGTTACTAAGGAGTGCCGTAAATTCTCAAAACTGTGAAAGTGTGGAGAGCATTAAGGCGCCTAATTCAGTCCACCTCTTAATCCAGTGGACTGATGCCATGCAGAGGCAAACAAGCACAATTGTTGGGTCAATGTCGCTGTATTCAGTGAATACTGTGTGATGTAATATTATTGTGCCATGTTGCAAGATTAACATAGCACATTAGTTGAGCGGACACTGTTATCTAAAGTGGCGTAAAGTACAGGGGAGATTTGAATCTGTGACTTCTTTATCTGCAGTCAAATGCTCTACCACTCTGCTTGACTGGACTATCACTGAGCTATATCCACACCCATACCCACACCCAACATACCTGCACATGACAAAAACAAAAGTCCAGCAGTTATTCATTGTTTTGAAAAAGGTCAACTCTGTGTTTTACGTGTGACTCTGCTTTGATTGCAGTGTCCATGTTATTCTGTTCTGTGTCCTTGTTGATGCTACTATGCACGACTTGTTGTTGTGGTACCATACATGACCACAGGGTGGCCTGCATCACAACAAAGCCTGATGAGAGAGAAAGGCAGAGACTTGTGTCTTTAATGTTTGAAGTGTGTTGACAACCGTTATTATCTGAATATTGGATTATTGCAATGTATTGTTTGCACTTAACTGTCAGCCAAGGTTTTTTGTTTGTTTGTTCTTTTACAAAATACTTAATCGACCTCTTTCCTGTCAACAACTATGTTATGAACACTAGATAAAAACAGGTGTTCTGCTTCAAAGAGTTATTACAGAATGTGCAGACGTAATTGCATCCTGTATTATTATTAACGGTGCATATGAGTAAAGGTGTTTCACTGGCTTTGCTCTCAACCTGATGCTTTTGGCCACCACAGTCCTCTGATGACTCACTCCAGCCATCAGCCAAAGCCACACATGTACTAACTGCAACCAAGCCACTCAGGGTCTGGAACAAGACCATTCATCACAAAATCAACACTTTTACAACTGCCTTGCAGATCACTGGCTAGAGAACCCTTCAAGGACCTGAGATTTTTTACACACTGACACTGCAAGCTCTGCTGTGAAAAAAAAATTAATCAATCGAAACATTGCTGAGATGTCAGACATCAACATCCTCTGAGATCCAGCATGCATGGAGTACCAGGTCTTGTTTCACAGATGTTGTGGAAGGGCCGGGAGGTTGGCTTATTGGTCGTTTCCTGCTTGATCTCCTGTCGAGGGGAGAGATGGAGAAGGGGTCATGGCCCCTCATAGCCAACCTTCCTTTCCCAGCACAAAGCGCACTCTTTTATCTCAGCTGACTCGCATTTCCTGCCCGATGACCTCACCTGTTAGTGCGCTGACCAGTGTTATTAGAGAAGGATTAGCCAGGGAGTGTAGAGCTGAGCATGAGGGCTGCGGTGCGATCGGGGCAAACTGATTACACCGGGTAACTTTCCTGCTGAGATGTCAGAAATTGAAGGTGGGCCTCGACCATCAGTTTCCTTCACGCCTGTTACCTTGAACCGATACAACATCAAGGATTTTTGTTGCTCATCATCGGCTCCAGTATTTGCTCTACCAAGCTGTGTAATTACAGTAGACAATGTTTAGTGCATCATATGGAGGGGCCGGGGACACAGGGCCCCTTTCAATCAGCGGTAACATTGTCTATCTTTCATGTTCTGATTGGACACAATCGTGGTAGTAGTAAGTAAGGTCACAGAGTCTAACATAACAGTTATACTCAGTGGGAGGTCAGTCCTCAGGCCCTGGTTTCTCACCTCTGAACCCCATCAGGCCTCCCACAAACACTTTGGCTATCCAGGAGAGAAAACCCCCTCCTACAGCATGGATCAAGCCTGGTCTCCCAGACCCCAGACAAACCCTTTGAACCTTCGACATTTATGTCAATGTTTTTGCAACTGAGACTGAGATGTACAAAGCAGCTAAAATGGGAGTCAATCAGAAAAATACTGTATGCGGGATGTGAAAAAAGTATTCCTGCAAGCAAGGATTCAGTTTCTGCTGAGGTGATACAATCGCCTTTTTCTCACACAGTACAATCTGGAACCTTGCTCTCCTCCTCCAGACGTTAGTTCAACACTTTAATCTTACACTATATCCGCCTATTTATTTTCCCGTCTTTCCCGCGGGACAGTTGCCCTGTAAACCCCCCTCTGTCTCCAGTCCCTTGGTTAAGCATTAGGGTTGTTCCCTCATGCCCACCTCATATCCTCTGACATCAAAGTGAGGCCCTGGCATGGAGGCTTTACCGCTGTTTCTGAGCCTAATGAAAACAAGACTCACACCGGATTCCCCCTTCACTCGCCTGATCCCCCTGTGGGAATGTTGTCGATGACTGTGCCTATGCAAGCACCTGTTCCCATATCGCACCACCATTGCAGAGCACTCAAGACTGACGACAGCCGCTTACTTCATCTCTGTCAGACACGTTAGGCCCCGTTCAACCAAGAATCATCGTTTTTTTTATCTGTTCAGTCCGATGTTCTGGGTTCTGTTCGGTACTCCGTTATTGGCCCAGAAGAACTTTGTCTGCATCAATAACCAAGGGCTGTCTGACCCACCTAATTTTAATGAGAACACACTCATAAAAATAAGGACCCAAATGTATAGTTTGTATGAGATGGGTGGATCAAAGAAGTAAAAGATCGGCGTAAGCACAATATTGGCTCTTTTTTACACAAGGCCCTCTGGACTGGAAGGAGTGGGTGAAGAGATTGAAAACTTGCAAATAAAACAGTGATGAGATACAAAAAGCGTTTTAATGTTAAGTTCTGAAGCTCATTTATTTATATTAGTTTTTGCATTTTTTATTGTCACTTGAAAATTAATTTGCCAAAGGATATTCCTGATGAGCACTACCATCACATAAAGTATGGAGTAACCTTTGAGGACTCTGCAGTTGCTAGCATGGTAACTCAAAAAAGACAAATCACAGAGAATTCCTGCTCCTGAATAAGACTAATTGGAAAAAGCCCATCTTAACCAGTGGGAAAGCCTGTTAAAATACCAATGCCTACATTGCATAATGTGCCGTGATGCGGGTGGAGAGAAAGAGCACCGAAACAGAAAGGACTGTGAGTTTATGTGGTCTCCCTGTCCCCAGGACCTGCTGGGGTTACAAAACCAATCCTTCTTTTAATGAGGTGAGATGGGAGTCTAAAAATAGTCAGGGCTCCTGGACAGAGCTGCGCCGCTGCGTTCCGTCTCTGTTCCCTCAGGATGTTGTTGAAGTCTGGTACATTCCTCACACGCTTGGCCAGCCTTCATTTTGCCCTCCCCACTCTGTTTTTCCTCCACCTTCTCCTTGCCTTAAGGTTTTTGGAGAAGGGCTCTTTGTCCTATTGCTGTGGTAAACTGCTGTTCTGAGGCATCGTCTGGGAATAATGGAGACCAAGTACTAAATGACAGCTGACGATTTCATCCTGTTTCTCTCCGTTTAACATTGTTGTCATCATTGATGCACATGCAGCATAGCATTTTCTCATATGAGGTCTGCATCAGTGCATACTTCACTTTGTACTTCATCTCAAAGTTGCTATTTTTATCCAGCCTAATCAATTCACACACATGTAATTCGAAAGATAAATATGTGAGATGTTATTGTGAACCACTGATTTAGGATGGCCAGTCAGCACGTAATCTGCCTCTGTAGTTGCGTGGGGAGACAGAATGTCCGGGAGATGTCCACTCATTCCAGAACATCTGCTTGTCCTTTTGTGTAGCCCTGTCACAGGATGCAGGAATGACAGACAGGGGCTTCAGTCTGCAGTCCAGATGTTCCACCACTTACACAAACACACACACACACTGTTTTGTGTTTCCACACCTGCCCAGCCATACTTGCTGCTTGTCCTCCTAGCAGGTGAACCATGTCCTGCCTTCCCCTACCCTATGTATAGAGACGATGATATCCCTAACTGACCTTCTGGTCTATACATATCTCTTTGTTTACCTGGGCACTGACCCCTATACCACAATGGGTCAAACACATTCTGTCTTTCCCATTTTCAGTGAAAATATTCCAGTCCTTTCCTCCATCCCAAATTCCCAGGTCGGCACTTCCAGTAAACCTGTGTTTCATCAGCTGGGTCCGACCACCTTGTTAAAACATGGAACAGTGAATACCGGATTGTCACTGACACAAGTGGTTTACAATATTCGCTTCATCCCTTTGCTTTCCTATAATGTTCTTTTGTATGTGTGAAGAGAACATACAGAAACCCTGCTGTGTGTACAGTGTGTGGTACTTACTGTATACATTCTAGATAGTGTGTAAAACAATTACCGGTACATGTAAAACTCTGCATGGGTACATGGGAGATTGAATGATTTTTCGAATATTTTGGATCTACTAAACTCTCATTGTTTGGTGGCCTTTCAAAGGCAGCTGAAGGCCAGGTCTGCGTTTGTGAGGGAGGTGAAGGGAAGTTCTGCATAGCTTTTATAAAATAAAAAAGTGAATTATGAAGCTTGAAATGAATGTTCTATTCCTGTGGGGGAACCCCACCAAAACTCTGGGGTGGTCCCGCCAGTTTCGTGTCTGTGCAGAAACATGCGATATGACGTCAGGATCACCGTGGCTGTGGCTGGGAACCCTTTGGAGTCGTCCCTCACTCCCCAGTCTAGTAGGCTCGCCTCCTCTGTGTGTGCCATGGAGTTCTCATATACACTAAGCCATGGAAAGAGCTGGCTTGGCCCTGATTTATAGGACATTCTCCAGCCTTCGTGAAGGGAAATGGATAACTGCAAATTTTCTGGGGCGTGTTCGAATAATGAAAAGCTGAAGGAACATAACTCAGAATTGCTTGACCCAAGATTGACATGACCTTAATGGCAATCAGATTGGGAGCTCTTGCAAACTTTGCTGTTTGGGTTTGTTTAGATGTCTCCTCCCTGAGGTTGGAATGCAGCTTTAATCCAGCTGTCCAAAACTCCCCTCTGATCCCAACTGGTTCAGAACTTCTACGCTGACTCAGTGTTTGTCAAAGGTCTGTGGTTACCGTATCTCCCACTACGTTGGTGGCGGTAACCAAGGAGGGGAAGGAGGAGGAAACTGATATGTAATCCATTGAGATGCTGGCAAGGTTCAGTGACTCAGTCAGGAGTGGGGCTGCATCCTGGGGCTGTTCATCTCCCTACAGACATCCAGCCAACATCCGATGCACCATGTGGGAGCAGAGAGAGTCCCACAGAGTGGCAGCGTTCTTGTGGTCCTCCGTCATCTCTGATCAGAGATCTCTAATGGAGACAGCATGAGAAGGATTGGTGTGTATGAGAACACTGAAGGAAACGTGATGGATGGTGTTTGCAGGGCACTGTTTACTCACATGATTAACTGTGACTTGCATAAATGTAAGTGTTTAACTTGTGCTCCAACACACAGCTGTGTTTTGGGCAAGGAGGAGACGTTGATTTGTGAAATAACCTTGAGAAGAGGTCTGTCCGGAGCAACCAAGGTTCCAGCAACAGAAGAGCCCATGGCTCGTCGTTATTATTCTCTCCAACGCAGAATGGGAAATCCTATTTGAAACATATCATTGCTGTCTCAGCCCTGTTGCTTATTATATATTGTTCACCCACAGAAGTGTACTGTAACTGGAAGTGGTTCAGGGTTGTTCAAAGACACCGTTCGCTGCCATGGGCTGGATGAAGCACATTCAGTCGCAGTGTCAGCTGGACTCGGCAGTTCACTGAGTTAACTATAGACCCTTTCTGGAGACTATACAGCTGCAGTAAGTTCTGTAACCTGGTGTAGCCTAATTGAAAAAACCTTGGGATTATGAAAAGCTTACGTAAGGAGGAGACAGACAGTATGAGCCCCTAGCGAAGTACACAACCCGCCGCAGGTTGGCTCAGCACGCACGGCACTGCCTTGGGAAGGCCGGCCTTGGGCTCGGAGACTGTTTGCTGGACAGGCATGTTGTGGCGGGAGGGTGATGAAGTGCTTCTGTGCCAACCAAACTCAGGGCTGAGGGTGAATACAGGCTTCAGAGAACCATGGTCTGAATCATAAGACGCCTTCTGGTCTTTTGACTGCAACCCACCTCCCTTAACTGACAAGCACACACACATGCACACACACACCTCTGCAGTCCTTACCACTTGCACTACAGGCCACCCAATACCCCTGCTAAGCCAGTTCACGCAGAAAATGAAATGTGAAAAGTTACATTTCGTGTTATAAGAGGCATGCTCTAGCAGTGGATAGGATGCCATAAGAGTTTGAACCTGCTGTCCGTGAGACCTGACCCATAAACAAGGCTATAATAACAGACACAGGCAGGAGGGGCTTTTACTGGCGATGTGTTGGGATTTTACTGGAAATTGGCCTTTACAATTTTTTTCCTGTCTTGTTTTTCTTGACTGAATGAAAAAAAGGTTTGATTACTGTCACAGCTTATACTATTTACCGTAACATTATTATTGCACTAAATGCTTGATTAAAGAACTTTGGTTCATCCTGTTGTGTGTGTGTGTGTGTGTGTGTGTGTGTGTGTGTGTGTGTGTGTGTGTGTGTGTGTGTGTGTGTGTGTGTGTGTGTGTCTGTGTGTCTGTGTGTCTGCTCATGAGAGAAGATGTGTGTGCCAAATGAGTTGTAGCGTAGCAAGCTACAGCAGAAATTATTTGATGATTTGGCCTTCCTCCTCACACAGGTTATCATTGTTCCCAAATGGAAAAGGAGTATACTTAAATTAAATAGAAATGTAATAAATGTAAGCTTCATACGTTTTCATTACATAATTCTTTACTCAAATGAAAATTTACCTCAAGTGTGCTGATTTTGTATAATCACATTCTTTTTTAACTTTAACATATGTAAGTATGTTTGTACTTATACTTTATAAGAATACTTTAAGTATAATATAATTTTGCATCACTGCTTGGAGGAGTGTTCTAAAGAGTGACAGTCTAAATCTCAGTGATAATGCTGCAATGCTAGCAGGGGTTCACATATCTGTAGTTCTGTCTGCTCTGGTAAGGTGGACACAGTGTTTAATTAACCACTGTACTGAAGCACAGCTGGTAGTCACAGAGAGAGGCGAAATACAAATGTTAGATTAAATTTTTTTTCAGGTGGCTTAAATTTATTAGTGGCTCACTGTTCATTGTCGTTGATGGTTTGTTATTGATTCGAGAACCCTGGGGTCTTCTAAATATAGCAGCAGAGAATGGCACGATGCAATGACTGTCTCCAAACTAAATCTGGGGGTTATGCACAGCTGTTGTGCCCTCTCTAAAGAGCTCCAGCTGTATAAATGGATGGCAGAGTGTGTTTATGTTTGTAATGGAAAAAGACAACCTGTAAGTCAGGGAACAAAGCAGGGTTTACAGGCAGGTGCCTGACAAATGCAAAACGGAAAAAGACAGCAATTACCACATTCTGGCTCCTTAATGCGGAAAAGGACTTTGTTGTGAAAAATCACAGCCTTTAGGTCTGAATCTTACTGTGAGGCAACTTTTTTTAACTGTCGGTCTGTGTTATATTGAATGACAGATTGTGTAACGTACTCTGTGTGTATGTGCATGTGTGCATGAAGACATGCATGTGTTTGTGTGTTTGTGCTTTACTACACGTTTTTGGACGGGTACATATACGGAGCTGGGAGGCTTAAATCTCCAATTAGACATAAATACATGTATGTGTCATACAATTTACATTACTTCATTACTATACTACTTCCAAACTCTTCAGATGCTCCAGACGAACAGTCTTTACCTGGTTAAAAAAAGACAAATTGAACTAATAAAATAAGAAAGAAAAAAAATCGACAAGACTTTTGGAATGTTCTTTACTGCAGCCGTGGTTCTCGTTCAGGGCAGGAAGAGCCAGTCAAACCACAGGAATGCCAAGCACTACAGCAGACATGGTTTTCCACATGAGAATGAGAAAGAATGAGGGAGAAAGAGGGTGTGTGTGGCTGTGAGAAAGAGAGAGTGAGAGTGAGAGTGAGAGTGAGAGAGAGAGAGAGAGAGAGAGAGAGAGAGAGAGATAGATAGAGAGAGAGAGAGAGAGAGAGAGAGAGAGAGAGAGAGAGAGAGAGAGAGAGAGAGAGAGAGAGAGAGAGAGAGAGAGAGAGAGAGAGAGAGAGAGAGAGAGAGAGAGAGAGAGGGGAAGAAAGAGACAAACAGACATTATATGCGAGAATTGTGGAGTTTAATAGGACAAAAAAAGACAGGGAAAGCTAAAGACAGAAGCTTTCGCGTCACCAATGCTAATCAAAGCTCATTGCATCCCATTCATGTTGCAGGGAGTCGTCAGGTCTGTGGGCCATTCGCGCAGTTCACTCGGCATTCAGTCTGCTCAGCACCCTAGCAACAAGTGATGCACGTATTGACTACCAAAAATATGACTCCCTGAGGAGATATCTCAGATCTCGATCCAGACATCATTTGAGCGATGAGTGATGTGTCTGTCAGGCTCTCTGGGAGTAATCCCTGCGTCACTGCGAGTTCTCCTGCTGAGGCGATAATTACTATCATCCACACTCACACAAGCACATTGTTTTAATAGGCATGACGACACTCAACAGTTTTTTAGAGGGTACGAGCCACATAAAGACACTCAACACACGCTGAAGAAACAATTCGTGTCATATTAGGACGACTTTAAGTAGGATGTGCTCTCAGCCAGGGCAGATAAGGTCTGATAAAGGCCCACCAAGCCAAACAGTCGGTTCCCACCGAGTCAGGGACTGAACAGTGGTGGTAAGCCAAGAGCAGACGGCCGTGGTTCACGATAGCTAGAGCAGGAGGCTGTTTTGACTGCTGAGTGCTGGCAGCGGCTGCCGTGTCCCCTCTGGTTTATAATGAAGGAGCTCAGAGAGGAAATACCACTGGCACTGAGAGAGGGCAGGCGGGCGGGCGGGCGGGCGGGCAGACAGGCAGGAGGGCTCGGGGGTGGGCCTCAGTTGAGCAACTTTGAATAAAGAGTCAGAGCGTCACTCAGGAGCGATGAGGCCAGAGGAGCCGAGGGCAGGGGAGGTGGCGGACAGCGTGTGCTGCAAGCTGACAGACCTCAAGGACGAAGAAGGGGATTTTTTTTTGACCAAATCCCAAAGGTGCTCTGTGGAGACTGGGGTGGCATATCACATTGCCTCCTTCCCTCTCCTCACTCGATGTTCCCCTCTAAGCCATCTCACAGTTTCCTCAGAGCACATTCACACACACCCAAACTGGAGAGGCCCTTGAAGGCCTTCCAGCTTCAACATTTGGCCCGTCTGGAAGGAATTAAGAGGGGAAAAAGGTAGATGAGGTGGTCGGACCAATTTTCCCAGAGTCAGGGAGAGACACACCCAAATACTGCACCAAAGGTACCGTCCTCCATTCTCTTTCCAAATCACACCATCTTGTTCTCTTTCTATCCTGAACATGCTGTCTACAGTTCAAGCCTCTAATGGTCTTCCTATCCTTAGTCCTCTTGGCTATAACTCTCTCTGTCACCAGAAGCTCTTCTTATTCAGATCTTGGCTGTAGGAAGGCACTGGGACTAAAACTGAGTAACCCCCATACCATTGCCAGAAGTATCTCTTTCTCTTGCTCTTGTTTTAGTCTCTCTCTCTCTGTTTCTCTCTCTCTCTCTCTGCTGTCTCTGAGTAGGCTAGTCTGCCGGGGTAAGAATATCACACAGAGAGGCCAGCTGGCCCTGGATCAATCACCCATGCTGCCAGATAAGATCAAGAACATTTTATGTGTGTATTTGAGCAAGGTCCCCCTCCTGCTCTCTTGCTCACTCTCTCTTTCACTCCTTCTCTCTACCTACACGATTAATCACCTCTTTTCATTTGTGGACCTCATAAGCTTCTTGGCTTGAAACAGGTCTGTCGGAAGAACTTCCATGGTGTGGTAAGATGTAGGCTAGGCCAACAGAATAGTTGACACCAGCTGTGAGGGGCATGTTGATGCTGGGTTGCAACCAGGGTGAGACTGGGCTAGAACCAGGGTGGTAGTGAATTAGAACCAGGGTGGTACTTGACTGGCATTGAGTTCAGGATGGCCTTTTGACAGTGAACAATGCCATTCTCTAAATAGGCCTAGCACTGCGGTTTTTCAGACTGTCCATGTTGAGCACTGGGCAACATTACATGACAATTTGTCCCATCATGTGTGAGAACTTCTCTTGTTAAGGGATACAGCATGTTGTCACACTTCTCAACATCTATTTAATCAGTAATGACCGAATTAGTTGAGACTTTTTTTGTGCAACTTAACCGTATACATCAATAGTTAAATAGTTCTTGATGGATATTAAAATACAGAAAAATCTACACTACCAAAAAGTGTGACATTTTACCCTGGCCTCCCCCATGCCTTCATCCATATGTAAAAGTAATGTAAAGGTATGTAAGGCACTGGTTCATCCCTCAAGGTTAATATGAAAGTGGGGAATATTTAGGAAAAGGAAGGGAGTTCTGAGTGTAGACTTGGGACAGGGGTGTATCTGTCAGCAACCCGCGGAGCAGCCATGCTCTTTAACCTTTCCATTTATTCTGGGGGGGAGACAGCCTCTCTAGTGAATTGTTTGCCTTGATGCTTTGCATGCTGTTGTGGGAAGTCAAACCCATTTTGGGATTCCTACACCCACACAAGGACAAAGAGGGTAGGACACCCTCAAGCCTGAGGGAGGCCTTGAAGGCCAGGAAGAGAGGAAAATGTTGAGCATATCCACATGTGACATCATGTGGCATGGCAATGAGCAATGATGCCACACTACATAATCACAAAGCTGTCATAGACAGGGGCACAGCAACGTTTTGAAGCAAAGGGAAAAAGCATTCTCAAAGCTATTCAGAACACGGTGCATGCAACTGTGTGGCTGGGTGCCAGTCCCTCCTCTCAGTCTCTGGAGAAGAGAAAGTCTGTTTTACTTTTGTGGTCCACATTTAATGTCACATTATTCTTCCTTTTCTTACCCCGCAGGACCGATGTGATGGATGAATGCTGGTCCTGGATTTCAACCTGACAACAGGGGGTCCAAAAGACATGGAGCAAGGAAGCTAGGGAGCAGGAGATCAGATTCAGTTCAACAGCAACACATTTAGTCTGACTGCTGTGCATCCCTGATGTGATTCAGCCTCTCGGCAGGGAGGTGTGTGTGGGTCTTCTGGTTTTGACTGTGGCCTAGCT
This sequence comes from Osmerus eperlanus, assembly GCF_963692335.1. NCBI lineage: Eukaryota > Metazoa > Chordata > Actinopteri > Osmeriformes > Osmeridae > Osmerus > Osmerus eperlanus. The sequence continues at coordinate 9,491,571 of NC_085037.1, forward strand.
CCATATTAACCCCCTTTCTTCTACTAACCACTAACATTTACTCATTAGGAGCTGATGTAGAGAGTGTGCTGTCATTGGCCACAGATTAGTCAGTACGTGCCTACCACATTCAAAACAAAAACCTTTCCGTAAGGCTTTTCAAAAACACAAATGATTTAGCAGGTTGTGAAAACATGGTTAGGTTACTCACTCCCCAAGCACTGTTGTGCGTGTGTTCACTCAGCAAACAGGTACATTGTAATAGCAGAGGGGGACTGGGGACAACAGTGGGGGAACTGACACCCAGACTCCCACCAAATTGGTTGGAGTCGGGGTCAGAGGTCACCGGAAGATGGTGTAAGACATTACATAAGAGGGCCTGTGTACAATTGTAATGAATACTCAAGGAAAAGAAGGGGGGATAGAGGAGGAGATGGGGAACCATTAAGAAACCCTCCTGAGTCCCAGCTACCCACAATTCTATCCCATGTCAGGGTTCCCATCATCTCCTGCCTTGGAGAGATGGATAATATTCCATGGCGGCTGAGAGATCTGTGTCCTCATGGGGGAACCCTGGCATCTGGATCATGTTAGGGGGAATCTGTGTTGATCCGCCATAGAGAACGTGCCGGAAAAACAGCCCGACTGACCTGGCGAGCTGGTGAACCAGGGTTTAGGCTGCCTGGGCGTCTGGGGAATCCTGCTCCTGTCTCTGGCCAAAGGTTATTAAAGAGCTGGACATTGTTTCCATTGGGCTGGTGTGAGAACCTCCGGGGGTGGAGGGCAGAGGAATGGGGTCAGGGCTTGTGGCAAGAGACAGTGAAAACAGTGGCACCGCCACCCGCAGAGGGGGAAGCAGGGATGGATTGGAGTAAGCTGGGTACAGTTGATCTCTCCTCGTTGTTGCTGGAAACACTGACGATGTTGGCGAATCTTCTGGAACAAGTGAGGTCCTGACAGAGGAAACATGTATCTCCTCAATGTTTAATTAACCTCATTCCCAAGGTTACCAAAATAAATCTTTATCCACGTTTGTTTGTTTTCACTTTTTTAAGACCACACATGGACCAACACAGGTCTGCCCCAATCACAGTGAGTTAGTGGTTTATCCTGCATTATAAAATGGAGTGTGCTGTATTTTAAATGTTACATTGTGTCGACCACTGGATGTATATGTATGCACATGTATCATTGCTGAGAGGAAAATATTCAGGATAATACAAAAGCCCAGTGGAAGTGAAGAAAGGGAAGTTTATTACAGGGAACAGGGAGCTGAGGTTCCTTCAGCCCTGAGGAACGTCTTCTGGGAGCCTGGGTGGAGCTGATGACAGAACTTCATGCAAAATAAAACATTTCTCCCTAATTCCCCCTCCTGGAGAATTAATCTTCCCTTATTGTCATCTTGATAGTAACCAGAGAGAGTGGAAACGATAAAGTACTGTCTAGGGATGGTCCTCGGTGTCAGCAGGGATGGTAGTCCACTCAGAGGATGTTGCCAGGGGGGTTCTTTCTTCCAGTCATTGCGTGACTATGGAGGGCTGGGGCTCAGTTGCCTGGTTGAGGGTGGGGTCCAAGTTACTGCCCATCTTGTTAAGTCTCCAGCCAAGCCTGTTGTGATTTGACAGGGCTCCACTGACATGGGGCATCTAGAGGCCCAGGACCACCTCCTCCACCATCACCAAGCGTGACCGACATCTGTAACCCATTGCATCCCCTAATTATCCTCGGGTGAACCTCATGGAAAATGCGACACAAGCCATTGGAATGTAAACACAACCTGTTGAGAACTCCCATTTATGTTCTTTCTGTTGTGCGCTGAGGACTCCATTTTGTATTAGTTCATATCCAGTGTCAGGGTGTGTTGGTGAGACATTCCTCCACTAGTTTGCATGGCCAGCTTTTGTGTAAATATGTTCTTGGATACATGGATTTGCACATGGTGCATGTCAATGTACCATTTTCCATCATGAGGCTTGCACTGAAGGCACTGAATCGTGCGGTCCGTAAACAGTGGAATGAGAAGCGTTACACTCAATTTTGCGTTCATGGTACTGCAACTGCAAAATAATGACACAAAAGCAAGCATGTGCACGCATGAGCAAAACAGGTAATTGTGCAGGGCTGCAGGACAGCTGTTGGTTATGTTGGTGAAGAGCCTTCCCCCAAACAAAAAGCTACTGGTTTCTAAACTCCAGCCAGAAGCTTCCCAGCATCCAAAAACAAGCAATCGGGACAGGAATGTGCACGGCACAACAATTCCAAATGCTGAAGCAATTATGGTGAGTCAACAGATCTGGAGAAACCGTCATCAAATCCTGTATGTGCTAAAACCATACATTCAGTCAGTGATGAGAACATACAGTACAATTCCAGTCCCACTCCACATGCTGTAAAGCAGCTTACATTTTTTGGTATATCATGTTGCACTGCTTTCACATGAAACATTATGGCTGTATGGAAACCACATACAGCTTATGCTGGTGATGTCAAGGTTTACTGTGTCGGCTTAGAATGGGTCTTGTTTTCATACATGTGATTTTACATGGTTCCAGTATGTAAAGTACAAACATTGCTAGATTAGTTCTGGTATTTGACATTACTACCCTCCTGGACGTGTTCTTAAAAAATGGGTTGAAACGGCATGACAAATCTGAAAAGATGGAATAACAATGCACAAGCCAAAACAGCGTCAAACGAAGATGATTGAGTTGGTTATCAATCATGAGAATGTCTTCAAATAAAACTTCATGTGTCGCAGACAAATCAAAACATTCAACGTTTTACCTCTCAAAGCTGTAATGACAGCTTGTGTATTATGTTTTATGTTGTACATTTATATGTATGTAATGTTTTAGTTCCAGGTATCCAACTAGTGAGGTGGGAGAGGGTCAACAGCTGGTTCTAATACAGCGCTGGACTTCTGAAGAGCTCTGCATTGCCACCCCTCCTTGTGTTCAACCATGTCAGGGAAAACCTACCTCCACTCTGCTCTGGGTCAACCATCTACAGCAGTAAGTGAACAAGACATCCAATAAAAAAAAGTCACCAAATACAGGACACCAAAAATGTGTGCGAGTCACAACCAAGACATGTGAGTTCCCTGGAGTAACAAAGAACGTAATGTTTCTTTCCTACTCCCCTCCTTTTATCTTCCTTCTCACGCACCCCTTGCCTCAAAAAGAGAAATGGATTATTGAAACGGCCAGAAACATGTTGCTGTCGTTGTCTCTTTTGTATCCAGACCAATAAACAGGGAAGTCACACAAGCGTGTAAAAATAATAACACAAATCAAATGGCAGATACATTCATTAATAGCTCTCAGGTAACTAACAGCGAATTTGCCATGCAATGCATAAGTAATTCACATCACAACTGACAATTCTTGTTCCTCAATCAGAAAATAACAAAAATAAACATTGCAGCATGACATTTATTGGTCCACATCTGTATTTTTTTTTTTTACTGTTCTATAATTTAGGGTGGATAAAGTCAATGCTTGATGCTGATAAGACAGTACAATGGCTGGTGAATGGCCACATAGCAAAAGCAAATAATGCAGATCCTCAGTTCTGTCTGATTTGGCGTGTCAAAATGACACCTAAAAAAAAGGGGTGTCAAAACATTCCGTGACACCTCCTCACAGGGCTTAATGGCTCCCAGACCAGGATGTGACATCATGCTACACTACCACTGAGCTGTGCGGCAACGCCCCAGTCGTTTCCCCTCACACACCTTCCCCAGGAAAAAAAAGAGGTAATATGATATTCATCCTAATTAAAGAAAACCAAACGGTATTCACGTTCTTTGGCCTGAGACGAGTGCTGTGGGCCTCCCTGTTACACCACTGAGAGATGGGGCCCCATCATTCAGCTCACACCATGTCTGTGTGTGTGTGTGTAGGGGGGGGGGGAATAAGGGAGAACATGGGGTCATATGTGCTGAAGTAATTGACATTCCCTCAAAACATTAGGGTGAATTGACAGGCCAGGTCAACTACACAGGCCTAAGGCTCATCAGTGGACCCTGTTGGTCCTGGGAGACCAATAATACTAAAGCCTTGTTATTGTATAACTGAGTCCTATTGATAACATCAATGTTTAACACATTCTCGTCAAATCAAAGTAGCTTGTGATGCACTTGCATTAAACACAATAATGAGCATGTCTGTGTAATAGAGCAGGCCTTGTGTAGGGAGGTTGAGAGGTGATGAACTGCAGCCTGATGAGGACCTTCTTTATCTCAGGCTGACTAAGGGCTATAACATCAATGCAACACTGACACCTGCTGGTTTGCATCATCATTGCCATTGTCTGATTGCAAGGCCCATTTCAACATTGTGTACAGAAGTGAACACTCTGCTATAGTGTTCAAAATATTGAAGGGACTCAAAACAATATTTTAAGATGTTGATTTTATTTATGTATACTGATAGAAGTAATAGAAATCAATAAAAAACAGGTAGACAATTACTGTTTTACAATTGTGGTTGCATTTTACAGATCTCTCTAATTCTTACCTGAAATAGTCACAATGTTTCATCTAACATTTGTAATATATACAGACTTCACAAATGGTATCAGTTTGTACTTCTGTTATCTAGCACTTTTAAATCGATGTCCATCATTTCAAGAAGTCACAACCATCCACAACATAGGCCCCATTGTTGCCATGGTGTTTAAAAGGCATAAAACATTAAGAAGGTGCATACCATAATACTAATGCAAGCAGGTCCCTCTTGCAACAGTGTTAATTATATCAAGAAAGTTTGTTAAGCAGGAAAACGTTTTGACAAGACCATGTTTTGTAATCATTATAACTCATTTGACCTGAGCAATACAAGGACTTAAACCTAAAACGGAGTGTGGCACTCTGAACTGTTTACACCATATGCTGCCAAAGATTTACAGTTTACAAAACGCATTTTTACCCCCCAAAACCCAGAGATGATTTGCCTTTATCAACATTGTTTTTTTCTTGAGGATTCCCATTATTTATTTATTATTTTATATAATTCGTCATAATAGAATGCTCTTAATAGCCATATTATAACAACAGATCTTGCTTTGAAATTGGATGCTAGTGTTAGTGCAGAATTATCACAAGAAATGAAAAGGACACAAAATAAGCTTTTACTTTATCCCCCCCACTCCATCCTAGCGTACTGCCTTTATGCTGATTATACATGTAGTGTCTGGTCAGAGATACAGGAGGCTAGTGTGAGGGCAGCTGGGCGTCTCATTTCACAACACTACCTAGACTCATCGTTTGTTCCTACGCCCGTGTCATTGTTAACCCTCCTCTTTCAGAGAATCTGACTAGAGACTCCAACAAGGTGCGGTAGGTCGGGGGGTTGGGGGGAAAGTATTGTAATAAATAAAACTGTGAAAGAAGGAGTTGTGGAGTGCCAATTCTCTTCATTTGGCAGCTTGCCATATAATGATGCCCAGTATGACCAGCACTACAGACATGACCATGGCCAAGATGCACATCTTCTTGCGGGACTTTTGCTTTGGGGAAAAACAAAAAGTTAAGAGGTGTTTGTTTAGTCACAGTGATCATACAAAATGTGAGAGGATCCAATATGGATGGTTTTGACAGTGTGCTATGACTCCATGGCATCTCGACTGGGCTGTTGGGATGGAGGGTCAGGTATACCTGGTAAAACTGATGCTTACCTGATATACCTGACCATACCACCTGGTATACCTGATGCTTACCTGGTAGTAGGCTGCTCTCTGGAGCTGCTCCGCGCCTCGCTCAACATGAACCTCAGCATTTTCAACGTTTGCCTCTATGCTATCTGCAGACAGAAATGCACATTCAACATCACCATGCATGTTTCGGTGTTGCAAAACCAGACCAAACCTAAATAAATTGGTCATTAAATAAGGTGTTATTGTGATTTTTATAACAAGTTAAACTTACCAATCATCTCTCCCTGGTCATGGATCATTACAGCCAAGTCTTTAAAGATCTGGTTCACATCCAAGATGTCCGACTGAAATCAACACAAGACAACTATCTTTTAGCCATGTCCAACAGGTCAACCGTCTGGTTCCAATCCTCTGAATCATATGGATTTTCTCCTCAGGACGGGGGAGATTAGGAGCACTAAGGAGGTCGATTTACTGAAGCTTCGGGATCGATATAGAGTTTGTACTCCTCTACACAGTGGGGGGTAAAAACCCAACAAGGCTACAGTGAAGTCTCACCTCCAGCTGTCTAATGTTTGTTTCTCTGTCTTTGATGAGCTCCAGATCTTCTTCTGTTATGGCTGCCTCCTCTACCTGGGATGAGGTCTGGCCCCAGTCCTCTTGGCTAGACACAGAGAAGGATACAGCGAGTCAGAACCAATACAATCCACCTAAAAGATCCAATATAAACGATTGATTGCATGGGAATTATGGAGAATGTAAAAGAATTGTGGATGCACGTACTTATCAAAGGACACCAGCTGTTCATCATTGGCACCCTCGTCAGCCTTGAAGGAGAGTGGCAACAAAAGTTAAATGTGTATTCTAGTGCACTGTCTGCACGTCGCAATCATAATATCACGGCAGGTTCTTATCCAAATGCTACATCCTTATGAAATTTTTTTTTTAAAAGCTGCTGCTTATATTCAATATTATATTACACAACAATGCACATGAGAGTGTGGAGCTTACAGAGAGGCGGGATCCTGCCCTGGCTCTGGCCACAGACTCCTTCTCCTTCTCCGCTGCGCGACGTTGCACAGCCTGGAAGTTGTTGAGGGCTGCGGAGAAGTCGTTCATGAGCCGGTCCTTCTGAATCTTCTGCTGTCTCTGAGGATGAGGATCAGTGTTGATTCCCAGCTCCCTAACTAACTGTATTCAGGGGAAATGCATACACTCAAGCATATTTCTTTTGTTTGTTTTTGTTTTCCATTGTGCATCGTCTGGGGTTTTCAAACTGTCAAATACACAATGATTTCAAATATATGTCACATTTCTTGAGATACTTTCTATTAAGGTCACTAGCCACACATGCATGCTTATGCATGATACTTACTTGCTCTGATGGCGATGAAGGTAGGGGGACAGAGCCCAGATCTTTCAGGTGTTTGTTGGTCTCCTTGGCCAGTTGGTTTGTATAATGCTGTATCTGCTGCCTGGGGGGACATATGTAGACTTAGAACTATAATATTACAGTAAACATAGACAGCTCTTCTACACAATTAGCACAACAAAGATCATGAAAAACATTGAGATGGCACAAGATACAGTCAGACCCTTTATATGTTGCGAAGCTTAATTACTTCACATTGGGCCAAAATTAGGCTATACTTCTGCAAGGACAAAACTTTATCTGAAGTTCAGTGCCTGAACAACCCATGGATAATAGGATTTGAAAATGTGTAGATCCCCATCGTGTACATTTCAAACTATAGTAACACACTGACAGTATTAACTGACATTTGTAATTCAATTTTAGCTATTTAATACAAATTTAAAATTATTGTATACACATTGATAGTCCCATTCAGATGAACGGTAGGGTTGTTCAGAGTTGAGAATGTGCAATCCGTGAGGGAGCGAGACGAGAATTCTTACAGGCGATCCTGCAGTTCACTAGTGTCCTGCCGCGTCCCCAGCTGATTCACCATGCTCTTTATCTGAGCGGCTGTAAATGTGAAAATTGTTCGTTAACATTAGTTTAAATGTGTTATGGCGACTTGAAACGTTAAAGAGGGGATTCCAGTGGAAACACCAAATCTTTAGCATTACTCACTGTTCTGTGTGATCTTCTGGATGTTGGAGCTGCATGTTTGTATGAGGGAATTGAAGTCCCGTGGTAGGGAGCGATAGCTGTCCGCTTTAGCGTACGACATGTTGACAGAGTCCTCTCAGGTATGTGTGTGAGTGTCTCTGAAAACTCTGGAAAACAATAATGAACTGTTATACATTATTGGTAGCTACTGATTTAGCTAAATAATTATGCCATGCCAGAGAGCTCTCTCTCACAAACCTAACTGTCCCCACCCGTTTGGTCTTTACACGACCATAACACTGTCAGATTAGATAACACAATGCATTTGCCACACATTTATGGGCAATTGACGTATTACTTTAGCTATCTTGCCAAAAGGTTTCTTTCCACATCAACTTGCTAGTTAGCCAGTTATCTAGCCAAAATTCTAGTCTAACAAGCTAGAACTACAGTAGCTACAATAGGTGACAACAAATCAGTCTGTCAACAGAATGAACCACAGGCTTGTGTCTATGCGTCTCCGTTTCCATATAGGTACTTGACTAGATTGTCAAATTGACATGACGTGGTTGACTAACGTTTGCACTACTAGTAGTGAACTGTTGGTTAGCTACCGTACCGCTTGGGACTAGTAGTACAAGCTAGTCTAATGCTACAGTAGCGGACTGCTAGCTAGCTAGCTAGCGATGAGCTGGCAGATAGATGCGGAAAGCTAGCGAACTAGCCACATACTAGCTAGTAGCTAGCTGAGCCCTCCGCTATATTCCCAATGCTAATACGTATAATTTAATATAAATGTATATAATAATTAAAACTGATAATCTTACTTGACTGGAACAACAAAACATCCGCTTAGCCTATGTTCTTTGGTCCAAAAGCTAAGCTTCACGAATTGTCCGACGTCAATACGTCACTACGTAAATGACTCCCATGGTAATAAATTGAACCTTAAAAATGTGTTCAGATAAAAAGGGCAGTTTTATTTTATAAACATACTACTCACCACTACAATTCCCCACGTTCACTTTAGACTTAGTAAACAGTACAGTGCATGGTTAAAATCATGCAAACTTATACCCTTGTGTTGGTCATATTGCCTCAGATTCATTACATTGGATTCATTCTTACAGGGTCCCTTCTGGCTATGAAAGCCCCTGCCTCTATTCAGTCACTGGGCTGTCTCGTGATTCTCATGTGCTTTGGTGCTGATTGAAAATCTCGAGAGGTACAGACACTAGCCTTCAACATTGGGGAACATGTTCTCTGTTATACTTGATGTAACCTTTTAACATACTTTAGTTTAGCAATTAAACAAGTCTGTTCATCACAAACACCAACCAATTACTAATTTGTTCAAAAGCATAAGAAATACAAACATGGATTTATTCTTTGGTACAGGATGAGCCATTAGCTCATCGTTGTTTATAAAGACACATGACAAGAACAAATCCATGAAATTAGCATACCACATAGTTGTAACATAAAATAATGTGTGTAAGCAGTTGGGGGGGAAAAATAGTTCTTTTTGAAAAGTCCATGGGGGAATTTACCTGCCTCGTACAATGCATGAAACTACAAAGATTGGTACTGATGGTCATATTTCCTTACGGCTCTCATGTCTCAGCAGTACATAGGCTCTGGCAGGCTAGTCGTCGTTTCTAAGACCTGTTCTGTTGTATGCTCCAGTGGCTGCCAGTGGCACTCAATAAGCGCATCATACAATTCCTCACTGTGTTCCATGAATCTCCTGTTCGCTTCAATCACATCCAGTTCTGGGTTAGGATCTGCAAAGGAGCACATTGTGGTAAGTAGTATCCAATTCCCAATGACTTTCTAAACAGGTGGGTCATTAATTAGGGGTTCCCAGAAGGAGACACTGATACACAGCAATTTATTCTGGGAGGTATCTTGACTTATTATGATTTAAATAACTTAGTGGTAAGTTGCATACCTTCCAGACCATCATCCTCAGGAGCTTCATGTTCCTGTCCTGGGTACTGTGAGTAATCATACTGGTTATAGTTGTAGCCTTCATAGCCACCTCCATTCTGGTCATAGCCCCAATTGGAATAGTAACCAGAGTATGGTTGATGCTGTTGCTGGTTTGGGTACTGGTGCTGGTTTTGGCGGTAGTTTCCTCCATTGGACCCCCATGTTCTGTTTTCTGATTGATTATGCCTGGTTCTGCAAAGCAGGTGAGAAGGAGAAGACATCAGCTACTCATCATCATTTACTATTTTTACTTTATTTTTTAGGGGAAACTGGGACACATAGCTTTGAGGTTTCTTTCACACAAACAAACCAACACTCACTTGTTAGCTGCTAGGCTCAGTCTAAGCGGTTTGCCCCCGAGTCCTACAGCACTCTGACACTCCTCTAGCGCCCGCTTCTGAAGCCTCTGGTCTGGGAACTGAACAAAGCCACAGCCCCTGCAAAGAGAGTTAGTTGATGCTCTACAAGTGAACCATCATCAACACTCAGTGAACTATATGGGCCTCTAAGGAAATCTTGAACTCACTTTGAGTTGCCCATGCTATCTAGCACCACCTTTCCCCCACGACAGGAGGGATAGCGATTGTAGAAGTACTCATACAGCATCCCATCATCAACTTCTGGTGTGAGATCTCCCACAAACAAAGAGTACACTGGGCTACAATACAAAGAAATTAAAAGTAAGTACAATATATCCACAATTTTCCCGATGTGACAGATGTAAGGGCTGATGGAGGACATACCCGCTTTCTCCTTGTTTCCCAAAGGTAGCACGGTTTAACTTGAACCTTCTGGGCTGTTGAAACAAGAGTTTAGGCTTATTTAATCACGTCTGATTTGATTAGGATCTACTATATATGCAAGTCATTACACAATTCTTAAAACACAAACTAAATAATAAGGGGAGGAACTTACTGGTGTTGCCCCAGGTAACGCTTTGCCATTGATTTTACGGAGACACCTCTCTGCTGTGGCTTCATCTGCGAGCTCAACAAAGCAGTAACCCAATGCGCCCCTGGAGTAGGAAACAGTGTATAATTAGTTACTGTATATCTACAGACATTGCGAAAAAGTAATAATTTGCTACAGTCATATATTTAAGTCTACAATTATTATAATATTTAGTACTCACCCTGTCATTTTGTTGCGTATGATCCGTACACTGACGACTTGTTCCCCCATGGTCCCAAATGCTCGATTTATGAATTTCTCGTCCATATACGGCTCCAACTTATAATGTAAAATTTAAATCGTTAAATATTGATAGTAAATAGCCACAATATGTTTATAAATACGATATAGTTAACTACAAGCCAACTATCCAGCTTTAAATACCACTCTGCCCAGTTGACTTCATTATCAAGATGCTGATCCAAACTTAGCTAGCTAGCTATACATCAATAATATCTGCAGATGAATATCGCTCGTCAAAATCTATAGCAAATTAGCCAAGTAGATCAGCATCTGACTATACATGCACATGTCAGTCATCGTCAATTTACAGTTCTTATATTTCATTGTTAGCTAGGTATTATTCGCTAGCACAAAAACGCCCTGCCAATGCATGGAATAAAAACTTGTAGTGCAACTTAAATGTAGCTAATCTAGCTGTTAGCCTACTAGCTAGCATTTGATTGCATCTGCATTCACAAGAAAATAGTCACAAATCAAAAACTAAATAAAGAACTACATAAGAAAACTCACGTTGCCCATCCACAGTGTGCTCATTTTTTATGTCTAAACTTGTTGCTTTAACCAAATAAATGTTATAACATCTGAAAATGTTGACCCAAACAAAACACATGTAGCTAGCTTACTAGCTAAAAGAAGTGTGGCAACATCGATGAAACTGCGTCAGAGAACAAACTTGCCTTCATAATAAAAGTCCAGATTACTAGATCCGAAAGGATAAAATTAAAAAAAATACAACCATGAGTGTAGCGAGGCTATTTTTATCGTATTTTATTGACAATTAAATAAACCACTTGTTAAAATAATCCCAGAACTAATTTTCAGAAACTATCATCTATGCGCAGCAGGGTAAATATGGGATTCGGCAAACTGGCATGTTATCGTTGTTCTGGAGAATTCAGTTTCCCCTTCCTTGCGCGTGCGCGAAATCACCAGCATCACTGTATTGCTTTATAAATAGTCAAACCAGAGAATGTCTAATATGTGTAATATCTATCCGTAGACGGGCTCTGGTCAAACGTTATATACAGGGGGAGGGGGGGGGGTGACTTTCCTCAGGCCTCCAGGGAAATCTGTTCCCCCCTGGTGTTCTCAGTGTTAAAGATTGATGTATAGATGAAACTTGTTATAATGGCATACTTTTATGTGGCTTTTAATTGCAAACATTATAATACAATTTTGCAGATTGGGTCAATTATTTTCAACACTGTTAAATCAATATTCTGGACAGATGTTATTATTCTACTAACCCTGCCTGCTGTAGAAGACACATTAAATGAATGTTGTCTCAGAGTTTTTTTTGACAATTTGCTAACAGTAGACTGCTAATAGATGTTCACAATAATATCAGTAATCTCTTCAATACTCTGTGTAAAATACATAATGCATGATAACAAGAATGTTAGATACACATTCTATCCAAGTGCATAATGTACAAATTACAGAGATAATTGTAAAACAGTAAGAAGCTTAAGTAGGTCACTGGTTAACCCCTTATTTCTTTAATATATACTACTTTTGAATAAGTGTTAAAAACAATCAGATAAATCAAGATTCCTACATGATTACAGTAACTATCTGACATGGAATGTAAAAAGAGCTGGGTAGTAAACACAAAGGCAAACCAACAAAACTGTTTATGTTCCATAATACTGTAAGTCTGAAATCAACTCCAAAACCAGTGCAATATTTAAAAATCATACTCAGAAACGTTAATGATGGATAAAGTGGAATGATTAAAATGTCCATCCCCTTCTTTATTTAGGGGCAAGCTTGTAAGGCAATGGTCTCAGTGTGATTTAGATTCTGTATCTAGAGCATGACACAATCTCAATATACTGTGAAAGATATATAATACATAGTATACAGTATACAGAAAAAACACTGTCAAGACATGATGACTACATAGATGTACTGTTTAGTATGATTTACATCAACTTATACCATGGTCTGGGTGAATACTCGATACATCAACATAATGGGTCTTCATAAAATCAACTGGATCTTAATATTCTTTCATACCACCCATTTTCACCACATACAGTACTATTTGCAATCAATTTTATTTAGACTAAAAGTGCAGAAATTATATGGTAAGATAAGCAAGAAGCCCTTACTAAAATAGAATCACAATAAATACTAGGCATGATTATTATATTAATAGGAAGACGTTCCCTAAACCCTACACCCAATTTCATAATATTCCCGTCTAGTTTAGTGTTCTTACAATTTGTAGTAATAAGGCTTGAATCTTTACATTCAAGATGATAAAACTTGTGAATATGCACTCATTCTAACAGGTGCCATTTCTTTTTAGGGTCAGTTTCCAAGGAAAACTGTCAAACTTCACCCAATATTAAATTGCTATTATTAATCTCCATTGAACATAAAGTAGGATTTGGTCTAGGTCATAACTTTTCAGGAGGAAATGCTTTCAGATGTACCCAATTGTACAGCTGTGGGGTTTTCTTTTGTGTTTACCTCCTGACTGTAAAAAGAATGATACAGCATTTTACTAAAGTGCCATCAAAGATCCAGAGACCCCTTTTAGAAACTGTTATCAAGTACCTTCAGTTGACTAAACTATTGACATGCACTCTTATCCACCACCACACACATCAAGTGGAATGAAACATCATACATTCTAAATGTACTAGCAGCTAAGGAATGTGAAACAGAAAGGAATACCTAACCCAAGTATAGGAAAAGTGTGAGGGGTACAGTTGGGGAAGACTGGTCTGAGAAGATGCCCTGTGTTTGCTGCATGACAAGGTGAAGCTTTGGATCAGCGACCCCAAAGAAATTCAAGAAGGACATTATGGAGGGCAGGTCAGTACAGAGTCCAGGCCTGGACCAGCTGGGAGGAAGAGGAGGATGAAGAGGTAAACAAGTCAGCTGGACCAAGCTGCTTCCCACACAAACACATTCAGTCCATCTTTTCCTTCTGGACTAGCTTGGGGGCGTCCACAAAGTCTCGGCCATTGAAGACTATGACAGCAGCGGTGACTGCACACGCTGTACCCCAGAACAGCACATAGGCCAGGGTCTCAGTAAATGTGTCACCTAGGATAAAAGACAAAACTCATCAGTGGCATTATTTATGATGGCGATCAGGACAGAGGCAACACATTAGCATGTTTATCCAGATGGAGGTGCGTGTGAAATAATCTCACCAGCCAGTAGGAAGCTGATGATGCACATAGAGAAGGCTATCACCATGACAATAGGCAGCTGCAAGAGAAAGAGGAACATTGCACGTTACTCTCTCTGTACAGAGGGGACGGGGTGGATGGTAGATGGAAGAGTCCTCCCCCTACTTCTACTCAGACACAGCACATTCTTGTTTCAAATGTGAGCTATGATTACTGACCGTCAGGAACTTCCAGTCCTTCTGGGCGTGAAGTGGGGTAGGGCCATCTGACTCATCCACGGAATAGTTACCCAGGAACAGGTCAATGGAGTCCTGTAGAAAGAAAAGTTAAGCCATCATCCACAGAACTGGAAAAGGGTAGATCGGCGTAGGTCTAACTTTCTCCTTTTTTCACTCTCCCAGATCATACTGGGATGATATAATACATATTTAATCAAAGCACCTGTCTGAAGCCATCAGAGAAGTTGTTCTTGTAGTAGCGGATCATGGAGTTCCAGCCATCCATCACCAGGCCCCATTGGGTCCGCTTCCCTGTCCTAATGGAACAGAATTCATATCAGCCTTGAACAAACAGGCAGATAAAGTGCACAGTGGCTCTAGGTGTTTGTTTTAATAGTTTTACCTTGTGAAGTCAGTTTTCAGTGCTCCTGTGCCTGCATACTGGTTAGCACAAGCGTTAGCATTGTCTGCCCATGCTGTTGGATAAGACAGAAACAATGTCAGAGAACAGTGGGGGAGAGATAGAAGAAAAAACACTTTCCTAGGACATCTACAAGTAGTTTCAGCTTTTATTAAGGTGGGCCATTCCTCTATTACCATTCTTATAGATCTTCTCAAAGTCAGCCTGCTCTTCGATCTTCTGTCCAACATGGAGGACACCCATCCTCTATGGGCAATCACAAAGGAAGCAAGGGTTAATCTGACTGACACAGGGTATTAAGATAGAAGGGACAGGGGGGCGCCAGTATGAATAAGTCAGTGACTGACAGTGTAGAATGTGGAAAAACAGCTGTTTTGAAAGCATCGATGAGACAATTTCCTTCCTTTTTGTCATCCTACCTGCAGCTGGGACTGTAGGGAACGTCGGGCCAGCAGGCTCTGAATGACGTTGGTCCTGTCCAGACAGTCCATGCAGTTACTGCGGAATGTCCCCTTCTGCTGAGCCACCACCTTCCCCTCAGAGTCCAGCATGAAGTAACTAAGAAATAGAAAGGGAGAGGGCCTTGACAAACTCCTCCAAACTGTAATGACATCCAGAATGCTGTTTGTCATCCACAAGCTGGCCAAAGGGAATAGGGTTACCTGTAGTCATCCTGCGCGTCAGACACTTTGTTCACCAGGATCTGGAGACGGTCCCATCTCATCTTGCTGCACTCCTTGTGGAAGTCAAATGCTATGTACCTAGGTACATTAGAAGACATTGAGATGTGCACGTGAGATTGGTGAATGCCAAGTAAAAGACACATGATTGACCGAGGTGTAGACCTACTCTATCATGTTGTTCTCCATGCCAGTCACCATCTTGGCAAAGGCCTGCTCCAGTGGTTTCTCAGAGCCTTTCTGGTTGACCTGGTAGATAAAACAACTTGCTGTGTAATTTGAAAAAAGAAGCAGTACACAAGTAATAGATATCTACGGATAATTTCTAAAAAGAGTAACTTGCCAAGTTCAGGATAGTTTGCTTCCCATAGATGAGGACCTGGGAGTCAAAGTGTCTCTGGAAACCATCCAGCTGTGAAAGACAAGCTGATCATTGTTCCATATTCCAGACAACATACGAAGGAGCAAAAATGACTGATGCTGTACATGTAAACCACCTACGTGATTGGTCGTTTTGCTGATCAGAGGCTTGGGCTTATATTTGAGGTTAGGCCTCTGAGACCAGAAGAAGGGCATGGAGCCTCGTGTCTGCAGAGGAAGAACAAGGAAATAAATTATGGATTGACATTTTATGCTACCTCCGTTATTCGAGAAATGTGCCTAAAGAGGGCAGGAGGGTGGTTATTACTTGCCTGGACAAATGAAGCCCTTCCTCCATTGTATAAAACAATCTGCTCAGTCTCTACAAAATTAGCAGCGTGGCCCTCAGAGTCAATGCCTGGCAAAAAACAGCAACAGAACACAAGACATTGCCATCAGTAAGGCATCTCAATTATCTATATAGTCCAACAATAATGGTCTCATTGAGCCAAACTGACTTGTATTGTTTTTTTTGTGGGCGGGTTACCTCTGACGTAGTACCTGACACCAGCCCGGAAACAGCTCCTCCTGGATATCAGGATCCACTCAAAGATCTTTCCATTGATGCGACATGGCTTCATCACAATGACTGCACCAAGAGAGTCAAGGACAACTCACAACACGCTGAAGGACATTGCGTAATGCTTGTCAGTGTGGCGAGTAAAGACATTAGAAAAGGATACACCCATGAACAACGGGGATGGCAAACTTGTGGAGCTGTCAGGAGAACATGAGGAACTTCTTAAAAGCATAAACCACAGTATACACTTGTTGCAGGGCTATTAGCCTAGTTCATTTCCAGATGGAGAAATTGTGATGTTTGTTAAGATCACCTCACCTCTGGCTGTGTAGAAAAGTCTCTTAGAAGGTTTCCATTCCACACAAACCTCTGGTCTGCCTGCACACAAAGGAGTCAGTAAATATCTCTTTCATCCATAAACATCAATATGTAAATGTCTCTAAACCAGCCAACTAAAGCTTCATTCATTCCCACAACATCAGCACTTTGTGTAAATTGTGTCTTTCGTCATGACTTGATCAGGTGGAAAACACGTTTCTGTATGAACATCAAACCAGACAGGTTTTGGGTTTAGGAGAAATGGAAATAACAGCTGTACAGTGTGTTCCCTCTCACATCAGAAGGAGAACATATCATGAGGTTACATAAACCAACAATGACTCCATAATCTTTCTCAGGGTGCCTGAGTATGCTGTATGTGTTAGTGTGTGTGTGTGTGTGTGTGTGTGAGTGAGTGAGTGTACTGATGCATCCAGGCAAGGAGTATGATTTACATGACTTTCAGGAAGGCCAAACGCCACTGCCAATCTGACACCCCTTCAATATGCAGAAGCTATGGGGTAGGCATCACGCTCTGAGGTCATCGCTCCTACCCTCTCCAGAAGGCTGTTCTCCTGGAAGTCGGGGCTGGTGTTGGCCAACCTCTGCAGGGTGTGGGTGAGGTCATAGTCCGTGCAGAAATAGAAGCCGTCTGTGGTCAGCACATTGTTCATCATGGACAGGAAAGTCTTGTTGTCTTGAGCCTAAAAAGGATAGGAAGATTATGTTTGTGCACCTTTTTGTATAATTATAATTTATAAGCATCAAGTGTGTGTGTGTTTGTAAAAAGCTGGGATTTGTCATCAGTTATTTCACTACACACGCGAATGAAAACATTCTCTTTTTAATGGTCAGTTTTCAAGATAGTGTCCCTGATTGCCATTTGAAGTACCGGTAAGTACCTACAGTAATCAAAATCAGGTGCTGGTATGAAGCGTCCTAATTCTACTAATTAAATAATCCCTTTCCTGTAACAATACCCTTGTGTTAGGAGGCAGCCTCAGCCTGATCCTTCATGCCCCCTTCCCTCTTTCCCCTCCTTTGTGGAACAAAACCAGCTGGACTTTGTGGCACGTGTAGGCACCAGTGCCTTATATCACACGTACTGTACTGTAGCTAGCGATCAATCACATGCAGGCTTTTGTCAGGCCTTTCCACATTTCTGTTGGGCTAATAGGATCGGGATGCTAAGCCTGTTTACCGAAAGAGCCAGGAAGAGCTTGACATGACTCTACACCTCCTTATCTCCAACAGCAACACCGCTACCGTTGCTTTCCTGTACAGCTGCTCCTACCCTGCCTCGTCAGCACTCTGCCTTCCTTTTTTTTGCCCTACAAAGCAGTGATGTTAGTGTACTCTCCGTCCTCACTCACAACATAGTAGCTATCCTCTCCCATCTCTTTCAATTCCTTTCAATGAGTCCCCAGAACACATAAATGCATAGGGCAGATGACTTTACACCAAAACATTTAAGATGATAATACAATTATTATCAGTCTACATAATGAACACATATCTAATACTTATTCAGCCTAGGTGAAATATTATGAGTGAACCCTTTTTGCAGTGGTATTATTCATACTGTTAGCTTCAGCACATCGCTTTAAACTGAGCAGGTCCAACATTAGTGACTGCCCAGTCTCAGGCCAGGTCCAGGCTTTCAATTAGTGTAAGGAATAGCAACTGTGATGAATTATGTAAACCGCCTGCATTACTGAAACTAGATACCACAGCGTGATTCCAACGGAGGACAATAAAACTGATCCTGTCTAAACACTGGGTCCCCTCTCAGTGCAAGCTACTGTACTGCCGTCAAAGCTGTCCTAGCTTCAAGGACAGGGTCACAGAACGGAGATGTCAGTGAACTCAGGTGGGGTGTTTATCGCCAGCACTGTTATTTGTCACAATGGTTGAATACTTATGCCAACCGACTAATCAGACTCGTTGGACAAAAAGCAAAAAGAGTGTTAGTAACCTGGATCTCTGTGAGGTGGAGCATGGTCTTCTGATAGGAGATGATGTCAAAATCAACAGCCTTCCACACAGCATGGCCCAAGAGGCTGCCCACGTTCCTCTTCTTGGTAATGACAATGAGGTACATCCCTATGCATGGAGAGATGGTTTAGACTAATGAAGTAAAGTAAGAACGTATCTCTTTCCATTGCTCTTTTTCTATCCATCTATCTATGCAGTGTGTTTCACCGAGCACAGTATGTCCAGCATGGTGACAGTGCTGTCGCAGACACTGTTACAAACCTGCAACGAGGTGAATTGTTCCCATAATGCCACAGATGGGCCTTGTGACGGCTGAGGGAGGGACATCCTTTTTTCCTGAAATAAATACATACGTAAGCTGATCTTTAACAAAAGGCTTCTAACTACATACACAAGACATGAGCATGTAAAGGGGCCCATTTTCTATTTCAGTTGAACAGGTTCATCAAATGTTCTCATTCCATTGGGTTAAAAAAAGAACAGTCACTGTAATTAGACAAAGCACTCCAATAGAAATCATGACTGAGCAAAAATGATCCTACGTGAGTCGTAATGAAAAGCAATGGGATGGCGAGAGCTAAAGTAAGGGCAAATGCCTTGATGATTTAACACACTAGGATTCTAATGGTACCCTGCCATCTCTGATGAGAACAGTTTAAGGTAGGGTAGAGGGAGTATTCTTAAGCTTTCACTTAATAATATTCCACATGAGATTGGTCCACTCCATTCTGAAAGTCTATGAGGCAGTTTCACCTGTCAGGGTCATCTCTGACGACACCCTATCAATGGCCAAGACAGCATCTGCACCATCGTCACATGCTTCGATGAAGAATTTTTCTGGAGTGGTGTGCCTGCAGGAGGATGAAATATAAATAACAGAATTCCAATTCCAGTGTTACAATAATGACAAAGTCATTCTGTCACCTGCACTGCAACATGATGTGAACGGGATCTGAATGTTCAGGCTACCACTGTTAGAGCCAATCCAACATCTGGAGAAGTAACATTTTACATCTTATTCTATTTGTGAGAAGCCAAGAAAGCTTGATATATTGCTTGTTGCCACCTGCACTGGCGATAGCTAGTCTAGAATCTGTTAGTCTAGGTTGAAGATTACATTATTAATTTTTATAAACTAGTACCTTACATAATTATTCCACAACATTAGGGCCCTTCTATTGGAGTTTATGAAATTCAATGAGGAATGTAAAGCAATAGAAAAAAGCCTAACGCATAGCAAGTATGGCTCACGTCTAGCCTAAGTCCTCCATTGTAAAGTAATGTTTGCGTTACAGGGTTGAACAATCCCCATGTCAAGCAGGAAAATCTTGCACCAGAAATATGTGGCCTCCTACTCTCTAGTGCCCTAAAACGTTCCCAACAGCTTCAACATGGTCTTAAACTCGAAAGAAAAACCAACGTTAGGTCTATCGTTGAAAATGCATGCAAAATAGGAAACACTCAACACTTGCATGTGTCGTTTATGATTTCCTATATATGTGAGCACAATAACAGTGAGCGTATTAAATTAACCAGTTAAAGCAAAACCATATTCGCTGACTCCACTTGAGTTCCACCCTGCCTGTAAGCCCAGGTGACTGGTTCATGATCTGCTTCTGACACTTGGCTAGTCCAGAGACAGTTTGAGAAGGTGATCACATCAGCCTTAGATCACCAGATAGAAAAGTGACAGTAATACAGAATAATAATGTGTCACCAAGATCCAACTTGCCGACCAGTGTTGTGTGATGTGGTATGGATCGAGTAAATCAATCGAGGCAAATGCAAACTCTGCATTTGCGAGAAAGGCAAGTTCAGTTCAATCTCATTTTATGTCTATCGTCTTTTGATAAACATAACATGGTTTGAGCAACAGATCATCCTAAATCTCTGTTACTAGACACGTAAATAATGCACACTTCACTGTGTTTGTATATTTCATTAAATAAAGTACTTCGGTTACTTACAAATTGAATCTTTCGTAGGCGGTCGCCATCTTCACTTCATGTAACTGACTTCCGTGACGTACAATGAAAACCTGTAGTGTGGGCGTGGTAAAAGTGTTCAGTTTTCAACAAAATAACGACCCCTCGCGGCAACCAACTAGATTACAGCAGTTTCTTGAATGTAACATGTACATTCATTTGAATTGTCTGTGTTTTAAAATAACGACAAACCGATTAACAGTCCAATTGAATATACTTGAATGAATAGGTTAAGTTTTGTATGGTTACAAATGAAACAGGCGGTGTGTATGGCCGCCATAGAAAAAAGCAGGACCCTCTATAAAATCCCTGTACATGCGTCGTGAAGACCTCTGCTGATCATTAGCTTGAGTAAGGAAGTCGAGGTCGGCGTGCTACGAAGACTAGAGAAGGATGAATAATATTATACAAATTTGTGGCGTTTTACGAACCATCCAAACAGAAGCGGATATGTTATATTTAAAATGTAGCGAATATGGATGAAGGTTACAAACAAGTTGCTTTACTTGGCATGGTAACGTAAATTGGCTTGTGAACGTAGGACGGCGCCAAAACGCCATTCGTGCACACAACCACGTGCAGTCCTTTGCTCTATATGCTCTGTTCTGTAGCCTTCGAACACGTTTAGATTTAAGTTCAATTGAACCGATACCGGTGTACCGGGACAAGACATTGAAGGGCAACATTTGTTCACCTTGTTCGTTGAGGATAAGTTTTAACAAGAAGGATGCGTGTTATGATTGTTCCATTAGACTTGAGTCTAATGTAAACCAAGATCATTCGTGTGCCTCAACTGGAGTGTCGTCTCTTAGTTGCCACATTCATGCGTAGGCCTACTGAACTCGCATGACTTTCTGGTAGCCGTACACTCTGAACGGATCCCATGAGCGCATGATTGGTAAGACACTGCTGTAGCGTTGTTTTTCCCCCACAACTATGCCTATGATGATTTACTAGACTAGAGTCTCTGACTTTAACATGATGCTATTTCACAGTGCACTGAAGGCAAACTGTTAGTCTTCCAATGCAAGGATTGTTGATTCCAACATGATTCTAACTCCTTTTCTTGCACCCAAGGTTTTGATATGGACAGTGGAATGGAAGTTTCCATGCACACAGTGAGTTCTAAGACTGCCTCCCCTTTTCGATAATATGGGTTATTCCGTTGTGTGACATGATGATTTCTTAGACTAGAGTCTCTGACTTAACCGTGAAGATCTTTCACAGTGCACTGACACACATTTTGTTTAGTTTAACTAATTTGACGGCATCAGCCATTGTTAATAGCACAACGTTTCCCTTCCAGGAATGCTTGGCAACAAGGCTTCTCCAACCTGAAGTTCCACACTTTGTAAGCATAATTGGCGTTCTGATTGTTGCCATATTGATTCTACTGATGTAAACTGACGTTTTTGGAGTGCTCTGAGAAATGTGTGTTTATCGGATTCCCATTATGTGGTCAAATGTAAAACTTGTTTTCTAAAGGTAGCCAATCGTAAGGCTAATGTAATGTGCACTGATGACTCTTTCTGGAGGATATTACTTGTGTTAAACTTATTTTTTATATAAATCCATAGGCTTTGGATACATTCCTTTTTGGACCATCAGATTGACAAAGAATTAAACAGGTTTGTGGTGTCATGCTGTTCTGTTGGTACATGAAATATGACTTGTGTAATGATGATTTCATAGACTAGAGTCTCTGACTTAACCGTGAATATGTTTTACAATGCACTGAACACAGTTGGGTGAATTGACACATTCCCTTAGTCACCTGGGTGTTGTTGTAATGGTATGTGTTTTCTTACAGGACGTCATGAGACTGACATGCTATGATGCCATATTGGCAATCACGAGGTGGGTACAATAAATGAGAAGGTTCCTTATGCTTTATTGTGTAGATGAAGTTTCTAGTCAGTTTTTTTTAACAAGGCTTTTTCATGGAGTACTTCTCTCACTGAACTCATGGACTAAATATGTATAGATCATGTCTCAATTGTAAGTTAATGTTTTGGTAAGCATTAAGTTACTTATCTAATGGGAGTCATCCCAGTGTCGATGATGATTGCATTATTGGTTCAACTGATCAATATTGATGTTTACTCGCAGCGCACTGAGACACTATTTTAAAGGATTTGACTAGCTTTTGCTTTCCAGGACATTCTGTAATGTTATGATTTGTCTGCAGGGCTTCATGACACTGCATACGTTGTCAGCATGTCAATTATTTGGTGAGTATAATGAATGAAAAGGTGCCTTGTGCTTTAATGTGTGTGTTTTGATGAGCTTTCTAGACTAGAGTCTCTGATTTTAACATGAAGTGTTTTCACAGTGCACTGAACTCACACTGCAAACACATGGTCTAATCTGTAGATTATATAATAGATGTGTTAATTGTAAAATATTTCATTTCAGGCCCTGTGGACAAGCACCTTTTTTGTTTGGGTAAGCATAGTTGCTATCATCTATAAAAGTTATCGAAGTGTCAATGATGATTGCATTATTGGTTCAACTGATCAATATTGATGTTTACTCGCAGCGCACTGAGACATATTATAGCCACAAAAAATTACATATTTTTAAAAGGTTTATTGACTTGGTTTTTGCTTCACAGGCCAATTCAAGGAGCTGTACAGTGGCAAAACTTTTTGCATGGAGTTTTGGCAGAGAACCTTAATGGCGTTGGTGCACGACTGAAAATGTACCAAGATTGTTTTCAATTCTTTTTTTGTTCCCTCCAATAAATACAAACAGGATATTTTAACCTGTGAAGTAAAACTTGTGTATGGCTTGGCGTTTCTATGACTGCTCATCATAACGATCAAGTGAATGTAGAAGCACTACTGTACACTGCCTATTAATCAAGGGAGGGTGATAAAGAGTTTCCCGTTTTGGTAAACAGGTTTACTAGCAAGGTTCAGACACTTGACGGCATTTATGAAAGCGATTAAATCATCGGTGTTAAAAGTAGATGTCATTTACTGTTATAAAAAAATGCACGTAGCTAAGCTAACCACTGACTGGGTTACCCGCAGCCAATACGTGGCTAGATCACTGCTTACGTCGTTTTGTCAAGAACTCGCGTCCAAGTGCCTACCTGCGCACTATTGACTAAACCACGGAAATGTAGGTGGGTTACTGTGTCCAGACTTATTTAACAAGTTAGCTACCTATTCTGATAATGGAATAAAGTGACCGCTGGTCGAGCACAACGGATGTTTGCTTTATAATTGGGATAGCGACGTTCTGTGGCTAGTGGGTCACTGGCTAGTCTCCACGGCGAGGTTGGTTAGGTAAGAATAATTACCAGACATCAAGGTTGCGCCTAGCAAGCTAGAAGTCCGATACATTTTAATGTTTAATTGGGTCTGTTTCCATTGTTTTGGCAGGTACTCTGCGTAGAGTTGAGCGCCTTGCTGAACTTGTCGTTTCCACCCAAATTTGCTCCACGTCGACTTCTAAAGTTATCTTGATATCACAGCGAGCTACTAAAGCTAGAGCTAGCTAGCACTTCGAGCCTCGACTGTCTCGTCTGCTGATGAGAAAGTAAAGGTAGTTAATAGCTAGCTTGGTCCGTTTGATTGTTAGCCATTTGATGTAATGTTTAGATCAACTTTAACATGCTTGGGGATAGATGTTAGTTAGAATGTGAAAAAGTATGTAGCCTTGTACGTGATATTTTCCCACCAATGTTAACTAGTACGTTTCGGTTTTAGGGAACACAGGTGTGTCTTGGTGTTCACTTCTTCTGCCCAACCTTCAATTGTTTTCAAGCATTTGTTTTTAATGCAAAGGGCCTGCATTAAGTTGTAGAAAGGTTAATTAAACAGTCTAAAAAAGTTTTTTAGTACCGTAGAGTAGAACACAATTAGACAGGCAACGGGGCGTTATGGCAGCTGTGGTAGGACGAGTTTGGAGCTGGGTGCGTCCAGCAATCCCAAACCTCCCATGGAGCAGTAGCGCAGTGTCAGACATGAGGGACGAACATGTGATAGAAGAGAAACGGCATATTAGAGGCCGTTGGGGATTGGGAACTTTGACAGCCTGGGTTTGGGGAAGAAGCAGCAAGCTAAATGACCAAACTATAGTAAATGAAGAGTACATCGAGGCAGAGGAGAAACTACAGCCAATGGAAATTAAGGATTTGTGTGCAGAGAAGCAGAAGACTGAAACAAAAGCAGAACATGCCCCTAGATGGTGGAACAAGATTCTTCCCTCCTCGAACTTATTTTGGCCGAGAGAATCTGGGACTTCTAGGCTCAGACAAAGGAAATGTATCGGTTGGAGCGACGCAGATTGGGACTTGGATCACGACGAGGAGTTTTCTGACTATGGAACCCCTCCACCCTCTCCCACGCCTCCCTCTTTTCGGCAATCACTTTATTTCCGTCTCTTTGCACAATCCTGGATGGGGGAAATAGTGCCTGAGCACTTTGAAATTTGCTTCAACTTTATCCGCCACCTGTTTGATCTGTTTGTGGTGGGGTTCCTCTGGACTGTCTCCCCACCTGCCAAATTCATCCTGGAAGTGTTGGGGGTTCAGGGGGCCCTAAAGCTGTGGCTACATGGAATGGCTCTGTTCTTTGTCTCCACTGTTGGAATGGCAGGATTGCTTCTACTGATCCAGGAGTTTCTCCCACAGTTTGCTCTGGTCTATGGTATTGTGCAGGCGTTGGTCATCTCTGTCAGTGTCCGGCAGAGCGTGATTCTTGGAGAGGATGATCCACTCAAGGAAGACATGGAAGAAAAGTTGGATGAAGAGGAATTAAAAGACAATGATGAGCATACAGAGTTGCACCTGACTACAAAGGAAGGATTGTGCCTTACGTAAGTTATTTTGGTATGTGCTCATAATGTGTTCTACATTTACATTTTATTAATTTATTGACAAACAAGTGCATAAGTATAGTAGAAGGTCATGGATCAGAAAAGTTCTACAGTATTTCGGAGTCAAGGAACAATCTGTATTCACTAGCCACATTGTGTGTTCTCCCTGCAATCTCCTTGTTCCTCTTGTTGAGGTATTTTCCTTGTTGACCACTTTGTTGCATTATACAGGTATATGTGAGCATTGTATTTGCAAGAACTCCAACCTTCTGGCCATTGTCTTAATGTTATCTGCCTTTGTTCCCATGTTGTGGTACAGAGTTAAAGTAAAAAAAACAACTTTTTGCATGGATATTATTATGGTTGCCATGGTTAGTTAACAGCCTAGAATTCTGAGAATTGAGTACAATGTCTCCCTTAGTTTGTCCAGCCAGCCATCAACCCAAAGCTATTTTTTTCTTCCTGCCACACAAAATGAATCCTAACATTCTCAAGTATACAACCAGCATGAAGTCAGGACAGATGCAGAGTTCTCTTTCGGATGTCGGTTGTAATGGTTGAAGCTGAGAGCTGTGATGCTACAACAGATGTGATTTGTGTATTGAGGGGGCAATGTTAAAATTCACAAGTAAAAGAGACCTAGGTGAAATACTTTAATACTATAAATGACCAGTCTTCTCCATAATAGACAGTTTAAATGATGTTGACACTTTCAAAATGACTTATTGATTTTCTTTATTTTTCTCCACAGGCAACCCTGTTTGTATGTGGCTGACAATTCAAGACAATTCCATGTTCCAAGCTGAGCCCATGGGTCTAATACTATGTGCAATGAAGGGAAAAATAATAAGCATCTGAAAGCGAACATTTCATTGTGAAGACTACTCTAAATGGAGCAGTGGCAAAGCATTTTCACTACATACTTGGTCATTCTTACAAATGTGTATATATTATATTTACATATATACTTTTCATGATCAATTTTTTTTTCTTCTATTTGTTACCAAAACGTACCTTCCTGTGTGTCTAAAAGAAATGCAAACCTGGACATGTTTGATTCTGACATGTTTGGAAATGGACTTGACTGAATGAATACCACTCTTTCAGTAGATTTAATATTCACTCAATACCAGCACCTTTTGACATGCAATGTTTTGTCATGTATAGAAAATTAAATAGGCTTTTTTACTTTTACATTTTTCATGGTTAGTAAACCTAATTTCATAAGAATATCCCCAGTATTAAATAACATTAATTTATTCTCAGTGATCCTTTGTAAATTGTTTTGCATATGATTTTACTATTTGATATTTAAAAATGTCCTTTGCCTTGTCACAGTTGGGGCTCTTCTTGGGGCAGACCTAAGAGATCCTACTTTTAACAAAGAATGCTTCGTAACACTCCCATGTAAACAACTGTGAACCTCTTGAACACAATTTGCGATGCATTTTTGATGCCTTATCTATGCATGTCAGAAAGGGGCTTTAAAGTATCCATGCTGTAAATGAAATGTTTTTTTTTTTATATAGCAAAAGTGAGAGTCCAAAGCAATCACAAACATTTGCCCATTGAATATTGATAATATCGGGGGGGGTTCTTCCTTTTTACTCACTGTGTGCGTTTTCATTAAGATTTTATCAGGTTCCATCTTTCGTATTGTGAAGAAACTTATCTTTGTAATTTAGAAACCTAAACCTTTTTGAATTGCTGGATCACTGTTCAAGTAACACTAAGGTCTTATATTTGTAAAAAATTAAAAAAAAACAGCAAAGCCATGAGCCATGCCATGGCTAGTTGAATGTTAAGGTGGTGTGTTTCTCATAAGGGTTAAGGGGAGAAGTATGCATGTGACGGGAAGGAGCCAAGACCTATAACTGTCCATCTAGATTTGTGACTGTTCTGACCCCCATCACTGTACACTGAGCCGAAAATAGTTCCACTGGGTAAATAAAGTTGACATATTTTTCAAAATTTTACAGCTGCATCTGGGTGTTGATTTTATGCAAGAATTTAAGAAGTATCTGCATTTATTTCACTTTGAACAGTTCACAATATCAAGAAAACCAAGAACCATGAGCCAAATGTCTATTTTCCATTTATGTGATGTAAAACAATGAAAATATGAGCTCTATATACAGTATACCGAAATGCACTAAAAGTAAATTTATGTGCAATTATTCCCAATCTTTGTTAAGCATCATATCTGGTGGAGGATTTCTTGAGACTCAGGTCAATCAGGTGTGGGGGTCCATCCATGATCCTGGCACACAGACAGGAGTGCCCAGAATATCCTCGCTGTGGACAGCAGAGTTGGTGAATGAATGTGGAAGGATCATTTAACTTATTAATACTCATGTATGCATGGCTACTCACTAACATGTTGGTCCTTCTCAGTTAACTCAGCAGGGCTCAGACACTGACCCCTACATCGAAGTAGCATTTCTATATCTGTATCTTGGGCCATTTAGCCTACCTTAATGTGAGATGTCTAGAGATGGAACAGATACGATATCACAGTTCAAAACTTTATTCACATTAAATCCACTCTTATGACTTTTATATACAGAAAGGTGCATTACCGGTACAATAACATGTGTTTACTGATGTTACAGAAAATTTGGCGGAATTACATGTAATTCAATACTGAATAATGTCACATATGAAACACAGTTTGAGTCGAGTGGTTTGACTCGAAACCATTAAGAATGAGATCCTTCACTGTGAAAGTGGACTGAAGTTGAGACACACGAAATCAGAAAACATGCACCGTTGTCATATCCACTTAAATACTTCATCTAACTTGCCCAATTCACGACTACTGTACGCTGTCACCAATCCCAAGTTCATATATGTACATCATAGTAATGTATCTGCCAAACACAAAATGCATTGTATCCCCTTTCAGTAGAACACAGCAGGTTTAAATAACAATTGCTTTGGGATTGTACATGTACTCATGTATTTAGCCCAGGGAATGATACACATCAATCCAATCAGCATTGTTTTATGGTTCTTGGTGTGTAATTATTCAACCCAAGACATCCTGTCTATTTCCTGATAAGCTAACTCTTGCCACAACATGTATTTCAAACTATTGGATTGGTGCAAGCACCTAAAGCACCTACACATAAAATGTCTGGCAATTTACAATTGATCAATTTTAATGATAAAACTCCATTAAAACCCATAAACTATCCTTGTAAGAAAAAACAACAACTTTAAGGTAGTTACATATGAGGATTGTCTATGTAATATTAATTCAAAGAAAGATCAGACTTTCCCAACCAGCCCAAATGTTGTGTTATTTCCAATAGTCTGTTATTGATACTGTTGTAGAGCAATATGTTAGATTGTGAACATGACAAAAATATAGTGTCATTTGGAATTATTCACAATAGTGCATCTGATATGATAACAAGAAAGAAGATTAAAAGCGTAACGGAACTTATGACATAGGAAGAAGCCATCCACTGGCTGAAACAGTGACGTTACCTACATTTTTCATAGATGATAATTCAGATCGTCTGGGGGCCTGTCAATCCGTTTGATCAGAATGTCACCTTGCAAAAGGTCTTGACAAACATAATCAAACTGGTTGCCAGGCCAGGATTACTGCAGCAAAATTGAGAAAGATTAAGCATTAAGACTCAAATAATTTAGGAAAGGTAATCTTTATAAAAAAATAAGTAAAGTTGCTGTGTTATATACAATGAACTCCCAGTTCCAATCATACCAATGTGTGTCTAACAGGCAACCTATAATCAGCAATTCTTTCTCCCAAGCTATTCTAACCCTTTCCTCTCATGAACGCAGTGACTAAACTAAATAAAAGAGTGCCGTTTTGTGATGTTTCATTGTCATTATCAGAACCACTCCTTTATTCCCACACGATGCCCAGAAACATTAGTGGGTATGTGAACCACCTCCAGAACTAGGAGGCACCGTGGTCCCACCATCTTCCCTCTGTCCATGTCTGTCTTTGCCATGTCCTAGAACGCAGTGTGCACTCCCACAGCCTTCGTCATCATCTCCCTCACTCTCAGAGGAAGACTCTCCAAACTGCCTTGGTTTCTCATAGACACAGCAACCTGTGGGTTTATCAATAACATTAGCTTTTCAAGAAGAGAAACAACTGGAAAATGTCTATCACAGACACATCGATAACGGTGTGAAGTTGATTCTCACATTTTGAGGACCTCCTTCCCAAGTGCTCATTGTCCACTGTGTCACTGGACCACTCAACTTTCTTCTCAGTTTTTCTCTTCCTCAGTTTAATAGTCAGGCTGCGTCCCTCCTGTGTCGGGAGAAAAAAGCACGATTGGAACGAAAGGCCAGGTTGCATCACCCACATACAAAATCTATGAATCTATGAGTCAGTACATTTTGTTTAACTTCTACCTTGCAAGGTTACGGGATATAAACCAAGTAAAGGTCTTAAGTACCTAGCTCTAAAATTGTTGCTGACTACACTGGCAAAAGTGGAAAACTGTCAGTGCATTTGAGAAGCATCAACCAACATAATATTTGGGTGCGGTCAGACTAGTTGGTTAATGAATGTAGCTACAAAGAATGGTCGCAAAGCGGGCATACAGAGAAAGATGGCTAACAAAGGTTTTGACATAACTAGTCTAGATAGTTTACAATTGGTGTACAACCAGTTATTCGGCGATTATGTTTACCTGCTGGGGCGGTGGTGGTGTATCAATTTGAACGGTCTCGGTTATCGTTTCACTAGAAGTACCTTGTTGGACCTCCGCCATCCTGGTGACGATGAGCTGCTAGCTAGCGTTTCGTTATAAACTCAAGTCAACAGTGAACAAGAAAAAAATGTCACGCAACGTTATTAACGAACAAAATGTATAGCAACCTCTATTAAAATACACACAACAAAAAAATTCTTTCGGATTAGGTAGCTCGCTAACGTGGGCCAAGCTTGTCTCAACACTACTAGACGCGGACTGTTTGGAGGAAACAATTCTCAGACGGACCACTTCCTGTTGTCCGCAAAAAAGTTTGTTTGACAAGATATACATTTTGGTCTTCACAAATATGACATTGATGAAGGCATAACAAATAATTTAATGGTCCTAACCAGTTGACGATCAATGAAATACACATTGAACCGTGTTTGAGAATATGGCCATACTTTTCTTTAAAGGTTAGGAACCAAATGTGGGCTGTTTTGTTCAGACAGGTCATAGTTGAAAGGTCGCAGCGAACATGTCTGCGCTCATGGACTCGGTGCATTGAAGGTAGCTATAATAAATGAATAGATGTAAGCAGTCATCACCCATAATGTATCTGGTATCTGATCTGTTAGCATACGACATAATATCAAATTAATCTGTAATGTCTGACTGAATAACGACCATCGCGTATGTGCAATTTCTAGATATACAGAGATACATAAAGTCTATTTCACATTGATCCTGGGCTGGCATAACAGTTACATTGAGAAAACCAGCGTATTATGTACTAAATATTTAATGATATTTAGCTTTGTACATTGTGACGCTTTTAAAGAACATAAAAGTATCAAGTTTACATTTCTTGTTGTGTCTCCCCTACCTCTTGGTTCATTTTGCAGATGTGGAGGCATCTTTGTGGCCCCTGTGTGAGGGCTGTAGAGAGAGGAATACACAGTTGTAGGGATACCTGGTCCTGCAGTTTCTGTTCACACAATACCCCAAAACCTCAGTCCTCATCTCAATCAACTCCCTTTCTTCGGACTCAAGAAGAGAAAAAAAGGCGAAAGATAGACAAGGAGAAGGCCATATTAACTAAGCCACACAATGTAGGCCACAAACCCTTCTCATATTATTATGTTTCTTAAATTTGCTTTCGAATTGTTCGATTTTTTTGATGTGAAACAAATATCTTAACCAAATATTACATCGATAACAATTACAGAATGATCCAGGAATAAAATGGAGTGAAAAAGAGCGGATAACATACAAGGCATCAACCCTTCCTGGGGAAAAGAAAGGTATACCTTTTGTGGATTAGGCTTCTTTGTCCTAACAATCAGTTATGTTTACCTTATCTTGCAGTGTGACAGATTGTCTATGTGCGTTTGTTTACTCTAAAGTGGTCATTTTTCTGTATAGCCCTACTTTAATTTCTCCCTCTCTCTTTTAGATACCACCCTTCCTTTGCCTTCATCTTACAGCCCTGAATATGTAGAGTTCAGCTGGTACCAGTGGTGGGAGAAGGAAGGCTTCTTCACGCCCGAGCACCATGTAAGAAAACCTGCTTCATATACAACACTAAAACAGGATGCCTCATCATCTTAAATCATGTTTCGTGATTTTGTCATTACATTTTAGTTTATTTTCAATGATTATAATGGTTGGGTAGGATTGCAGTGTCGGTAGTGTGTGAATATTTCTTCTGATACCTGTTTAGGAGAGGCTGCCTCATTCAAGGAACCGTTCCTTCTCCATGTGCATCCCTCCACCTAATGTAACTGGGAGTCTGCACCTTGGCCATGCTCTGACTGTAGCCATAGAGGATGCTTTGGCTCGCTGGTATACTGTTTCTTACTTACATATATGTGATGGCTTGGATGTATCCAGAATGCATCAACTTGCTTGAACCGTATAAGACAAAGTTAACTGAAACCTATCCAATGTCAGGGGTTTTGACAAATTAGATTTTTTTTTATGTGTTAGGAGGAGAATGCAGGGCTATAAAGTCCTCTGGGTTCCTGGGTGTGACCATGCCGGCATAGCTACACAGGTACATTTCATTATTTTGACTGTGAGCAATCTTATGTTCCTGTAATTTATAATCGATGCCATCTATAGTATTTGGGAATGTGAAAGGCATCTTAAAGCCATATCAAAAGCTGGTCATGTATAAAAGCTGTCACCCTTCTTGTGTGTCTTTGTTGTTACCCTAATCTCAGTCAGTGGTGGAGCAGAGGTTGTTCAGGGAGCGAGGAAAACACAGACATGACTTCAGCCGAGAGGAGTTCCTGAAGGAGGTCAGGAACTGGAAGAATGAGTAAGTGTTGGTTTCTCCCTCTCCCTCCCTCTCCCTCCCTCTCCCTCTCTCTCCCTCTCCCTCCCTCCCTCTCTCTCCCTCTCCCTCTCCCTCTCCCTCTCCCTCTCCCTCTCCCTCTCCCTCTCCCTCTCCCTCTCCCTCTCCCTCCCTCCCTCTCTCCCCCTCCCTCCCTCCCTCTCCCTCTCCCCCTCCCTCCCTCCCTCCCTCCCTCCCTCTCTCTCCTCTACTCTGTCTTCCTACACCCTGGATCCCATGTTTCATTATATTTGAACGTTTGTTCTCGTGTGTATCAGGAAAGGAGATGAAATTTATCACCAGCTAAGGAAACTTGGGGCTTCGCTGGACTGGAGCAGAGCCTGCTTCACCATGGATCAAGTAAGACACTAGAGTTCTATGTTAATAATGATAGTAAATGCACGTTTTGATGTTTGACTGTTTTAATGTCTGTTCAGGGTTTCAGCCTTGCTGTTTCTGAGGCCTTTGTAAGATTGTGTGACTCTGGACTAATCTATCGCTCAGAGGGGCTGGTCAACTGGAGCTGTGCTCTGGAGTCTGCCATCTCCGACATAGAGGTGAGAATACCAGTCAGACCAGACCGGAACCCTAAAAGTGGGTACATATGTCAGTAGTACCTGCAGTCTGGTATGTAATGTGAAGTGAACAGAGCATAATCCATCACCTTTTTGTTCTCTGGTGTCAAATTGTTGATTTTCATCCTTACATTTGAAATATAACTATTAAGGATTTTGATAAAGACATGTTTTGATTTTTATAGGTTGAGTCAAAGCAGTTGGCTGGGCGGACCATGTTGTCCGTTCCTGGCTACCAAGAGAAGGTGGAGTTTGGAACTATGGTCACTTTTGCCTACCCTATTGAAGGCCAAGGTGAGTGAGTTGTGACCCCAATGTCAATATAGAGACAGTTGGAGACAGACATAGAGTGAGAGAGAGAGACATGCAGGGAAATGCCCTGGTCAAGAATCAAACCTGGGCCCCTACGTTATCGCTTTATCCTGTGATTCTACTTTTGAATGTGTTGCTTTTATACTCTACCACAGACGGGGAGGTGGCAGTGTCCACCACCCGTCCTGAGACGATGCTGGGAGATGTGGCTATTGCTGTACACCCTGATGACCCACGATATCAGGCTAGTATAGATGACAACCACTGCTTTTTGTTCTTGTTGTCTACCATAACCACAACGTATTGGGTTGTTCATATGGAGTATTTAAGGGAAAATAAAATTATATTTCCAGAAGGTTCATGGTAAACGGTGCAGACACCCATTCACTGACAGACTTTTACCCATCATCACTGACACCATGGTGGACATGGAGCTGGGAACAGGTAGCCTAACTGGATTTAACAACTGATCATTTGAACACATTGAATGTTTTGTATTATTGTCATAATTATTATTTTTGGCACAAGTGCAGAAAAGTCCAAATATCCGTGTTTACCAGGGGCTGTGAAAGTCACTCCGGCACATGACCACGCTGACTTCCTCCTCGCTCAAAGACACTCTCTTCCTCGTCTCACTGTGATCGAAGGGGACGGGACAATGACTCCTCTCTGTGGCCCGTGGTTGCAGGTGCACAACTCTTTCCTGGGACCTGTAATTGTCGGTGGGCTGTGTGAGATTTCATTTAAATAGGTCAGAGATCACTTAATTATTCTTTCCTCCCTCTCGCTCTCCCCAAAGGGAGTGAAACGCTTTGACGCCCGAGAACGAGTGATAGATGCACTGACAGAGAAGAGGCTGTTCAGGGCAAAGAAGGAGCATGCCATGTCTCTACCTGTTTGCAGGTAAAGGGAGACACATTCAGTCCAAACACAGTCTGCTGCCACTGTGCCAGTGCAGCGCTGTAAAATCCAGTAACTGAATCTAGTTGAATAGGACCCATCACATTCCTGGCCCACATGACGGCCACACCCAGTTACCGCGGCAACGCTCCTTTGTGCTGAGCTGGACCCTCATGGCTCTCTGTTGTGCTTTCCTCCTCGTGTCTCAGTCGTTCAGGGGACGTCATTGAGCCCTTGTTAAGGAAGCAATGGTTCGTGCACTGCGAGGAAATGGCAAAAAGAGCAATACAGGTAATCTGAGTGGGTCATTATGACGGATAGTATGTAGGTCAGTGCTTCTCTATGAACGAGCAAGTCAACGAAGTGTGTAATGTCAAATAATGGCTCCCTCCCTTAGGCTGTGGAGGAGGGACAGCTGGAGATCATTCCTCATTTCTATACCAAAACATGGAAGAACTGGCTCTCCAACATCAGGTATCTTCAAGTCTGTAACTGGCCCTGGCAGCCATGAAGTGGTCTGGCATCAGTAAACAAAGTAACAATAAGTATTGACGTCTGTGCTAAGTAACACAAGGCACTGAGATTTTGGAAGACAGGCATCTTTATCTCTGCTCTTCTCCACTATTCTTATTAGAAATGAGATAAACAAGTCCTTGTTTTGACTTATTTCCCTACACACAATGTGTGCCTGTTTTATTTTCCCTGCCAGTGATTGGTGCATTTCCAGGCAGCTTTGGTGGGGTCATCAGATTCCAGCCTATCAAGTAGTTCTCCCAGATTCTAAGCACACACAAGAGGTGAGGCAAAAAAGACAACCATTCCAATGTAGAAAGCAAGTTGACTGGCCAATTCTTTTACTGTGATATTCCTCTGATATTTCTTGTTGGTGCTAAGCTGGTTCTTCCTGGTGGGACCTCTGTTGCTGTAGGAGAGATGGGTGTGGGGCCGGAGTGAACAGGAGGCCAGGGAGAGAGCTGCTGTCAAATACGGAGTGGATCCTGATGACCTCATACTGAAACAGGGTGACTGACCTCCACCTGCCATCTGAATATACAGGATTTGATAGATAACACATTGGTTGTTATGGTTGTTAAAGCAAACTGTATTCCACTTTTTTTTGTATCACCTCCCATGTATTGAAGTTACATTTGGAATAGTATCAGAAAAATTTGGGTAAACATTTAATATTCGACTTTCCTTCTCTTTCTGTATCTCTATCTTCTCTGTGCTATAACTGTTTCTCTCTCTTTCTTGCTATATCTGGTTCTCTATCTGTCTCTCTCTCTTCCAGACCCTGATGTGCTGGACACCTGGTTTTCCTCAGGGCTCTTCCCGTTTGCAATGTTGGGCTGGCCACAGAAGGTTCCTGCTTGAATTCCATCAAGATGTGACTGTTCAAAAACATGATCTTATGTTGCTTCTTACTACATCACCTACTGAAAGTGCCAAATAGAGAACAAGCTCTTACCCATAGCCCCTTTTATATCCATGTCCTCATAGACTACTGACCTTCAGCAGTTCTACCCCAACACCATTTTGGAGACAGGAAGTGACCTCATTTTCTTCTGGGTGGCCAGGATGGTAATGCTCGGCACAGAGCTGACAGGACAACTGCCCTTCAAGCAGGTGACGTCATACCTTTTTATTTTATCCAGCTTTCTGCACAAATAACATGTTTAATAGGAATCTTTAATATTGTATCTCTGTCCTCACCATATGAATATCCCTCAGGTGCTCCTGCATTCACTGGTGAGGGATAAACATGGCAGGAAGATGAGCAAATCTCTAGGAAATGTCATTGACCCTTTAGACGTCATCTCTGGTGTCTCTCTGGAGGTATGCTGGCTGGACAGGTCACACAGACACATACGTATTACATTTTTCGAGTTGCTGTAATTGATCACATGAAAGATCAGAACAGTATATCCTGTGGGACAATGGAAGAACATTGCCACAGAAGTAAGAGTCTTGTTTCAGCTATAAAAACAACAGAGAGGAAAAAATGACATGCTGCAGTGAATTTAACAATAGAACAGACTACAGCCCTTGGCAAACAACCCTCTTAGGGCTGGTCCCATCCGCTAACTATTGATTTTGCCAGATTAAAAAAGGAAATGCCACAACGCTGAAACCCTTATATCTCAGTACACCTATCTCTTCACAGAAACTCCAGGAGAAGGTGAAGGAAGGAAACCTCGACCCAAGAGAAAGAACAGTTGCTACGGAAGCGCAGGTCGGTTGGTTTCCCCACACTGCGATCCCCTCTCTTATCCCATTGGTCATTTGCAATAGTTCCGTCTGAGCAAGCCTACTTATCACATCCTGTCTTGTCCCCCTCTGTCCATCTCCTTCTCTGCAGAGTAAGGACTTCCCCCAGGGGATCCCAGAGTGTGGCACAGATGCTCTTCGCTTCGCTCTTTGCTCCTATAAGGCGCAGGGTGAGCGACCCCCCCCCCCCCCCCCGTTTGACTTATCTAGGAAAGAGCCCAATTTGTCTAAATCTGTCAATCTGTCGTTTTACACTTGGGGAGTTAGGCCAGGCGGAATGGAGAGATTTGAACTCATTTGTGACACTGGTGCTTTCTCAGGCATGTTATTGAGTGTGTTCTCTGTCTGTCTGTCTGTCTGTCTGTCTGTCAGGGGAGGACATTAGCCTGTCCGTGTCCCAGGTGCTGAGCTGTAGACGATTCTGTAATAAAATGTGGCAGACAGTAAGATTTACTTTGGGAGTACTGGAGGAGCGAGGAGCTGAACTGGGAACACTGAACCAGGTAGTTATGATTCCAGTCATGAATCTGCAGTCATATGACCCTGACTATGTTGAAATAGGAACAGTGGGGGGGGGGGGGTCCCCGGCTGAGAGCGTAACATATGGACTGAGGCCTTAATGCAGCTGTCCTGGTTCGATTCTGGCCCTGGCCATCTCTGCATGCCTTCCCCTTTCACTCTCCCCTACATTTCTAGTCTATCTCTAACTGTCTGTCTAATAAAGCCAATAATGTATATTAGAGAGAAGAATGAAATAGACACAGTGGAACCGGATTCCAAACCCCTTTGTTTCTTTCTGTTTCCAGATGAGTCCTCTGAGCTGTATGGACCGGTGGGTGTGCTCCAGACTCTATAACACTGTTCTGCAGTGTGAGCAGGGCTTTGAAAACTACGAGCTCCAAGCTGTCACCAGCGCACTGCACTCCTTCTGGTTGCACAGTCTCTGTGACATCTATCTGGTGAGAGAAAAGACCAACTGACCTATCCACTCTTGTCATATGGACGACTAAAGCTTTTCTCACTCATTTTGAATCCTTTCGTGCTTTTCTGTGTCTTTTTGTTTTGCGACACCCCCCTCCACCCTGGCTAGGAGTGCATCAAGCCAATCCTGAGCCATCAGGAGCCAGACGGCCAGATCAGCCGAGGTCACACAGAGAGTGAGAGGCAGACGGCCCAGCGTGTGCTCTATCACTGTGTGTCTGTCTCGCTCGCTCTCCTCTCCCCCTTCATGCCATTCCTCACTGAGGAGCTGTGGCAGAGGCTCTATCCCCTCAGTAGCCAGGCTGGGAGTGCCGTGTCCAGCTTGTGTGTGCAGCCCTACCCACAGTCTGCTCAACTGGTAAGAGCTGTGGTACTCGGAACACGCAGACGCTCACCAACCAGAGGCATTTTTTTTAGCTTAGCCCCCATCTGTCGTTCTTGTGTTTCTCCTTCCTTGTTTTGTTTTGACAAACCTTGTCCTCCAACCTATCAGGCACACTTGCACTTCCCCCAAGAGGAAGCGGATTTTACTCTAGTACAGGAAGTTATCAGAGTGGCGAGGTCCCTCCGGGCTCAGTGTGGCATCACTAAAGAGAAGCCTGACAGTAAGTCATGTTTGACATGAAGTAAAGATGATCTGGTGTGCTGTCTGACAAACTTGTCCCCCTCTCTCTTGAGAACATCATCAAGCCATGTGACCAGAAGCAATGTCAGTACTGTTTCTGGGCCTGTGTCAGACTCTGTGTCTGGTTCCTTTATGCTCCAGTGTGGGCAGTGTGTTCGCCCAGCCAGGCAAAGACCCTGCACCACTATGACTCAGCTGTTCGGACGCTGGGCCGTATCTCCAGACTCCACCTCCACTGCCCTCAGGAGGCCATCGATGGAGCCCCCTCCTTTTCCTCTGCACCCCCTCCACCCAAAAGCAGTGCAGTGGGTGTCGTGGACCACTCTTGTCAACTACACCTCCATGTTGAGGTATTTCTCAGTGGAATATTCTCTGTAACCCATCTACTGTATAGGCCTGCAAATAAGCGTTATAAACTATTAGCTTAGTGTTGATCTCATTGCATTATATTTTTGGGTCTTTGTAGAGAGTCTTTGTAGAGTTTTAGGGGTCTGTTTGTTGAGAGCACAGTAATTTGTTGACCTTAAGGTATTCTTCATTAAATTCATCCAGGGAGGCGCCATTGTGACCAAACAAAGCATCCAGCTCTCTCAGCGCAAAGAAAGGCTCCTCTCAAACCTGAAGCAGTTGCTTTCTCGAACTAGAGTGCCAAACTACTTGGAGAAAGTCCCAGAGCAAGTGAGGAAGGAGACGGAGAACAAGGTGAGATAGAAAGACAGGAAGATAAATTACTAAGGGGGTAGATATGCCCTGGAGAACAAACCGCTGACAGATAAACAGGGAAGTGTTAAATGTCCACAATTGCTCAGTGTGCAGTACAACAGAAAAACCTGAATTGAACTCTTTGTTCCCCTCATTCCCATCCAGATCTCAGCCTTGGAGCAGGAGCTGAAGAACATTGAAGAGCAGTTGATGGCACTACAGCAACCATGACTACTAAACAAATAAATGACAGAACAACTGAGAAAGTTTATCCTCTGAATTACCGGTCTTTCAGCTAATATTTGCTTGTGGATGTACAGAAAATGCGTCGAGATAATTTCACAGTTTTTTTCAATAATGCATCTTTATGGTGCTAGGTGGCCTGGTGCCATGTTATAATGTAAGCACAAATATTATATGTAATGTTTTTTTTTTTTTTTTTTTTTTTTTATCCAAGTCAGAAAGGTCATAATTTGGATATAAAAACGGTTTAGGGCATGCGATTTGTTGTGTGAGAGTGTATTTCCCTTGTGGGCAATAAACAATATTGCAGAATATGTAATTTACTAGATACGTTTTTATAATAGAACCGATACATTTGTATTATTCCTTTCATTCGAGGTTTTTGATGCGTGTGAATTATTTTATTTTTTTATTTCTGAAACAGCAAGCCAGTCTACCTGTGACATTGGGATGCAATACAAATCTAACGATGAAGAATGTGAGTGGAGCAGCAGATAACAATAATGTACAGTACTTGAAAATGTAGCAAAGCAACACATAAGGACTCAAGCAGCTCCCCGCCTCACAACGGTTGTCAGGACACTTTGTTGCTAGGGAAAATTGTGTAGAAGAGGGAGAGAGGGGGCTGGGTTTACTTAATGAATCAATGCGGAAGTGGAGTTTGTAGACGGTGTACATCGGTGTCAACTGTTAGATGAAGTAAAACATCTTGATGCTGGGGGTTACACTGCCAATGTCGTGAAGCAAACTCCAAAAACAAAAATCGAAGACGATTTTATTACAAATTCACCCTTCCGTATGACAAAGCTGATACTTGCATTCAACATATCGTTCTAAATGGCGGATCCAAGCCCAAGGTAGTGAGGGGCGAAAGAAGAGGGTAAATGGGAGTCAGGGTCCCCGGGTGGACAAACAGTGATCCACCGACTGGCACCGGTGAGGCGATATATGTTTGAAGAGTGAGAGGGAGAGGACGAATAAAAAAGAAGAAAGTGATCCTGAAGACGACTAGACCAAGATTAATCAAAATTCAAGTTGCCTCTAAACATTCATTCCAAGTAAAATGTTCTGCTGGAGCATGGAAGCAATGTAAAGGTGAGGTGCCGAATTTGACTGTTTGCTGGCTAGCTAACATTAGCTAGTTAGCTAGAGCTGCAGTAGTAAAGAACGTTAGTACTCACAGCTAGCAAATTAGCTTGTTACTAATTCAGTAGTTTGATATTGTAAGACGGAAACGGTGACAGTATTATTTTAGCAAATGGAGATAATTTTCTTTTCTTGCAGACTCATGATCCTTCTCAAGCTGTTATGATCAGCTTTAGCCTCTTATCATATGAGGTCGGCGTTCAACTGTTGCAGTTTGAGATTGACGATAGTCGCAGTCTGTTTAGATAGGTATTGCATTGATCATTTCTTCTTTATAAAAATATCTTTAAACAAGGGAACTTGCTATCTCCAAGGAGGGAAACAGTAACAGGAATATCAAACTTCAGTCGTATCCAATCTTTAGCAGGCTAAAACTATTGTTGTCAATCAAAACAATCATATACTGAAAATAGGCGACTTCTTTAATCAAATTATACCAGCACAGGCGGCTGGGTACCCAACTAGGCCGGTCAATACAACCTTGTTAGCCTAGTTTAGATCATAGTTTTTGCAGCTGAGCGACCCACACTGTGTCAAGTTAGCCACAGTAGCCAGCAAGTCAGCTTCCCAGTTATCCTACCAGCTTCTTACACGTTTATCTGTGAGAGGGAGGGAGGGAAAGTGGAGGGGGTTAAAGTACAAGAGTTTTAACTGGCTGTTTTCTTGTGTGTGCTGTGAGCAATAATTCCCTCCCACTTTGGCTGTCCTGTCCTCCCTCCCTTTCTCTGACTGTCTTGTAAACTTTGCCTGTGTAGCAAGGAAGGGACTGGGAGAGCTAGACTTCTCTTGTTCAGGTATCGTGCTTCAACATCCTCAACTCTTGTGCATTTAAAGTTAGTGTGATTGTCTTTCTTACATTGCAAAAGCTAGGTGATAGACATTCCATTGTTAGCATAATATTTGCTACTATTTCTGTTAAGTCTTGTTCTAGGCTCATGGAGATATTTTCATCAATTAGTCAGAGTTTTCTAATTTCTGTGTCTCCTCTACACTCACACCCCTGTTACGTCTCTCCTTTTCTGTCCCTGATTATATTACTCTTACTGTTTTGTGCAGTGATGTACATATGTCACATTTGCATGACTCCGTAAAAACGAAACCTTCTGACTGTCAGCATACAAGGGCAGTATGAACTGTGTGCCAAAGGGTGTTCTTGGTGCCTTGTTTGACAGATTCAGTTTGAAGA
The DNA here is from genome assembly GCF_963692335.1 of Osmerus eperlanus. Classification (NCBI taxonomy): domain Eukaryota; kingdom Metazoa; phylum Chordata; class Actinopteri; order Osmeriformes; family Osmeridae; genus Osmerus; species Osmerus eperlanus. Next base: position 9,532,956 of record NC_085037.1, read on the forward strand.
GGGTTTTCATACCGTGATACATTTCTTTTTTTGAGTACTTAGACTCAAGAATACTCAATCTTTTCCAACAAAGAGTGTTGAAGTAGAAGCAAAGCAATATATTTGAATGGAGTATAAACTATGCCACATGTTTGTTTATGGCTGGGTAATAATACTCAACCAACCTTCCCTAAGCAGATAGTTTGTACTTAGTGTCTCAAGGATTCCATGCTTACAAGTTTATATTTATCGCCTGTAAGCCTAATTGATTTAGGCACCGTTGCCTTTAGAAATGTAGAGGACAGAATGGCCTTCTTACACTTTATTGAATGACCTGTTGTTTCCTCATTTATTGTCTATGAACATTGTAACTGTTCTCAAACTGTTGACCCACTATTTCTCTCTGCCCTTGCACATATTTACTTTTCTATTAAATTTAGTTCCTGTTCAGACAAATTGTTGAAAAGTTGAAATTGTTGCGTAACACCTCGGTTGTTGACTAACAGTCAATCTATTTTCTCTCTCTGTTTTTCAGAATTATGGCTGCAGGATAACCTTTAGGATTCTCACCCCTTCACCCCAAAAGTGACCCCAGTAATCCCTTTTTGGTTTTCTCCTCACTGCCCTTTCCTGTTTTTCCGACATCCTTCCTGCCTCATCTAACTCGCTTGCCTGGGCAGAATTTCATGTAAATCCTCCACATAAAAAAATTACCAGCGTTCCCCTGATCTATGTCTATTTCTGTAGTACCAGTTCATAAGTACCCTATTGTAAAGGCTGGATAAACCTTTTATCTTCAACTCCCTAGCAGTAAGCATGTGACCAGTTCTCCTGTCCCATATTCTCATTGGATCTCTTCTTCTCTATCCTCTCTCTGATTGAGAGCCTGGCCTTTGGGAACTGTTGTCTTGTTTCAGAACTTGCTCCCTGGCTTTAGTCTTATCCTCCTTTTCCATTCCTTCATGTCAGTGGGCCATGGTTCGCAAGAAAGGTTCTCTTATTTTGTGTGGAGCTTTCCTTTTTGTTGCCTGGAATGCCTTGCTTCTCCTTTTTTTGTGGGGACGCCCCCCTATCGGTCGTCTTGGGGAAGGCGGAGGGGCTGAGCCCGGGGGAAAAGAGGAGTGGGGTATAGGCAATGGGAAAGTAGGAGGGGCCAATCTGGCTGGAGAAGTCATCCGATTGGCAGAAGAAGTTGAATCTGAGCTCGAGACCCAGAAGGAACTCCTCAAGCAAATTGAGAGTCACAGGTCACTCTGGGCACGCAGGAAAGATGTTGGGAAAAGAGAAATGGAAGGTACGAAAGAAGAAAAGAAAGAGGACCACAAACAGCCACAGTCGCCTCCATTACCCCCAAAAGACAGTGCAGATAACAAGGACAAAAGTTTAGATCACATTTCAAAGGTGCAGATTGTCACTACAGTTCCTGATTCTAAACTAGACAACAAAGTGGAAAATGACATTAAAAAAGCAACTGTTAACAGCAACAAATTGGAGGTTACTGTCACCAGCCCTCAAATTGTCATACCCATCCTAGTTATTGCTTGTGACAGAGTTACAGTAAAAAGAAGCCTTGATAAACTGATACAGTATCGCCCCTCTGCTGAACTCCATCCAATCATTGTAAGCCAGGACTGTGGTCACGCTGAGACAGCCCGTGTGATTGGCTCATATGGCTCTCAAATCACTCACATCAGCCAACCAGACCTTTCGGACATCAGAGTGAGCCCAGCGCACAGGAAGTTCCAGGGTTACTACAAGATTGCCAGACATTATAAATGGGCCCTCAACCAGGTGTTCAACATCTTCTCTTACTCCACTGTGGTGATAGTGGAGGATGACTTGGAGGTAAGAGCAACATCAACACGATCTTATCATTACCTTAACTGTTGATTTTCATTTCTCCAACCAGAAGGCATGAACAAAATGTGAGGTTGTCCCTCAGGCATAACTGATGTTTTAGACACCCGTGTGCCCCGCCATAAAAACAAAGTGCTCAGCTTGCTGAAATAAGCTTAGACCAAACCCCACTGCAACAGGATGAAAAACATCCTCTGCTTACTCAGCACTTTCCAGGGGTTTAAATGGGCCTTTGATGGGGAGATGTCCAATTACTTTTGGCTCTAACTCAGATTTGGGATAGTAATGACTAGAGTTGAGCTCGTAATGTTGTGCAAAAAAAGAAAGGCTCCCCTCCACAATTCACATTTCGACTTTATAGCCACTCAGTTAAAGACATTGGCTCAAACCTGCTCTATTCATACTGAGTAATCATTACAGTCTATAGTTAGACAATAAATTCAAATTTTGCAATATCCACTATGTTGTGCATACATTGAGTCAATTTGTTAGTAGTCCTATTATAAGTCTTATATTTCACTAACCTAAAGCCTGTAGGTGACTTGTGTCCCAGAGGCTAGAATAGTCATGGTGGTGACACGGTGATCAGGACAAGTCTCAATCTGTTTTATTCAGTGGAAAAACTGGTTTGTGTTCTCAGATTAGCACATTTAACTTATTAGTGGGTTTACCATTTGGCACCAGTCGTAAAGGGTGTGAGGTCTTAAACCCCGTCCCACATCCAATCAGAAAGAGAGATGTGTCCAGCTGGGGGGAACATTTGGTCAGTAATCTCCATGGGCACCAGAGGTGTGAGTCACAGGAAATCCAAAACAACAGTTGCCACTGGTAACATGGTAGAGTTTAGAATAGGACTTTGCCCCTGCAAACTCCAACATTCATGGAGGGTTGGGGGAGAAATTGTAAAAGATGTGTTGCAGTCTGCATTCTCATTGTATCAGTCAGGGGTAAAGGAAGTTTGGTTTGGCTGGTTTTGTAATGCCTATATATCAAAAGATATTAATTTGAAGCTTGAAGTCTGACTGGTCATCGAAACTTTCGAATCGGACTTGATGACCAATGAATTCCGATTGGCTTCCGATTGTCTCCAATCCAGGTGGCGCCTGACTTCTTTGAGTATTTCGGGGCCCTCTACCCCATCCTACATGCTGACCCCAACCTGTGGTGCGTCTCTGCCTGGAACGACAACGGGCGTGATGGGCTGGTAGACCCAGGCAAGGCCGACCTACTCTACAGAACAGATTTTTTCCCTGGCCTGGGCTGGATGCTGTTGAAAGAGGATTGGGCTGAACTGGAGCCCAAATGGCCCACGGCATTCTGGGACGACTGGATGCGCCAGCCGGAGCAGCGGAAGGACCGCTCCTGTATCCGTCCGGAGATCTCCAGGACGATCACGTTTGGCCGAAAAGGCGTCAGCTTAGGTCAATTTTTCGACCAATACCTGCGCTACATTAAACTTAATACAGAATTCGTGCCTTTCACCAAACAGGACTTGTCTTACTTATTGAAGGAGAAATACGATGAGAACTTTGTGAAGGAAGTTTACAGTGCCCCCCAGGTTAAGATTGAGGACCTGCAACAAGGGGGCGGTCTCCGGGGGACAGGGCCGTACCGGGTGCAGTACTCCAGCCGCGACACTTTTAAAGTCTTGGCTCGTAATCTGGGAGTAATGGATGACTTGAAATCGGGGGTTCCCCGTGCGGGCTACAGGGGTGTGGTGAGTTTCCTGTCGCGTGGACGCAGGGTCTTTCTGGCTCCACCAGAGGGGTGGACTCAGTACGACGTCAGCTGGAGCTGAGAGCAGACAGGGTATTGACGAGGGGAGGACAGCCTGACTCAAGAGGAACACCCTCTCAGACCAAAGAATATAGAAACAAAGGTATATGAAGGTATGAAGCATAACTAGCCAGTCTGGTTTGAGTGGTTATGGAACTGACCACAGTGAAGTCATGAGGGAGGAGATGTGAGTGGCAAGACTTTATTTGTTTTAAGTGAAGACCTGACAGTAATGTGACACAGGGAACACCACAAAAACTGAATCCAGAGACATGGCAAACAGAGTTACAGAAAGAGCCTGAATGGATTCAGATCTTAGTTCTCGAGAAGGCTATTTATTTGACCTCTGATCTGAACAGCCCAAATTAAGTTACATGTATTTGATAGGCCTTGATTGTTTGGCCTTGAACCTGTCAAAAGATAATGGGATTGCAATAACTTTTTCTTTATCTACCTTTCGATGTCAGCGGTCCACCTAAATAGTGCTGTACTCCAGTCACTTGAAGTGAATGGATGTAAGGGTCAAAGTATTAGTTAGAATAATATTAAATAAATTATTATTATATAAATATATTGTCGCCAAATCTGAATTTTTCTTTGGAGTAAAACTAAAAATACTTTGTGGAAAAAGGCTATTTTTGTTTATTTAGCTGTCTTTCAAATCGTTTTATAAAAATGTCCTTTTAAATGGTTTCTAAAAATTGTTTTGAGATTCAAACATCACCATAGAGAGCATCAGTTGAGCACATTATATGTGACATCCTGTTGATGTATTTTACATTTGCCTATATCCAATGTAGGGCAGGTTGTAATTCCATTACATTCAAATGATGGTCTGGCAAGGTTAGGTTTGTTGAAGAACCAGTTATACAGTTTGTTTTAATTCTGCAATTTAAAGATTATGGGAGAGTGGGTGAAACTTGGATCAACTGTGATCAATGTACTGTAATTAGTTCTGGGGAGATTGTCAGGAATATTGATTGATTCATATGTCCTTATGGTGATGTGTTAAACCACTGCCTGATGTGTTTATAACTTTAATAAAAAAGTAAAATAAAACTGACTTTTGATATTTGTCCTATATCCATGGTGTATTATCTTGTTTATATAGTGACAGCTATATGTTGTTCACTGCACAGGCAATAGGACTAACATAATGCATACACTACAAAAAAACTGGAATCCTGAAAAACATAAAATAGGCCTAAATGCAATAGTTATGTGGTTCCATTGTGGTTGGCCACCGTCCAACAAACCATTTTATAGCTTGTTCAAGTGAGGTACCCAATGTCCATCCATCTCTCCCCACTTCATTGATATTCTGTTGACTTCCTGTGTGACAGTGTCAAACCTAGCGTTCTGAACGCCTGCACATCCAAATTAGACCTTAAGAGACCAGCGGGACTGTTCTTAGGAACGGACTGTTAAGAGGACACATCTGTTGATCATCACTGGCTTCCCAATGTAAATTTGTTCCCAAACTGATGCGCAGACTTTGTATTTGAATTGCCTCAGCATGTCCATACTTTGCATGTGTTGCAGAATACTTCTATTCATAAAGTAACGACAACATAGATATATACATTAGTAACTTTTGACAGTGTTCATGACAAGTAACCACATACAGCAGTATACTCCTATAATACAATCCACAGTGTGAAATACATGTAGCATTTATTTGATAATTGCTTATTTTGCAGTCCTTATGTTTTCCAGTATCCAAGTAAGAAGTCTGACTGACACCAGCCATGTGATAAAGATCTCAGCCATGAGGAAGCAATGTCTCTTCCACAACTGGATTGTATAGCAGTGTTGGCTTGGCCATGCATTTGTACTAATCAATGCCTTATTTTTGCACAACACAAACATAAAGCAGACACAAGAAGAAGACATCTGTATCAAGGAGAATGAACTGTTTAAGGCGTAAACAACTGATTAATGTTTATTAATCAATCCACACAGCAACAGATTTTATTTTAGTATCACTACAACTTTTGTGAAACTTTTGGTCTTTAGATGTCTTCTTTTCCTTGGTAGTTGGGTCAATAACTAACTATCAAGTAAACTCTGATCTCAGCTAAAAAAAATGCACGATTCATATATCAAACAAAAATATACAACCTAAATATTCAGAGACAGCTACTGTCTCGATAAATAAAGCAAAATAATGTATGCGTTGTAAAAAACGAACCAATGGAATAAACATTTTCAAGAATTTTCTTAGTTAAATCCACAGGGGGCACTACACCACAATAGTACCATTCATGTATCTTAACTACAATACAAATGGATTAAGAAAAAGTATTTTGGATACACCCCACTGGATTTTGTTACTTTGTCAACATCCATCACACATTTTTTATTATAAATACAAAATCAAAAACTCTGAAGCAATTTCACAGTAGGATCCATCCTGCCTTCTCTACCGGGCAGGTTCAACTGGGGAGGGATGAGAAACAAAACAAACGACTCTGATGATTTGATCAAATGTAAAACTGCCCTTCTTGTAAACCACACTTTACAGTTGTGACTCTGCATATCGATAACGATTGCAAAAGCAGCCACTATTGGAGCACTCACTGTAGGAGGAGATGTCGATCTCATCTGGAAGCTGACTGATGTTCACCTCGAAGCGGTCCTGCACGTCGTTCAGGGTGCGGGCGTCGCCCTCGTCAGACACAAAAGTGATAGCCAGTCCTTTGGTGCCAAACCTGCCAGCCCTGGCAACCTTACAGGAGGAGCAGGGTTGTTAACGAAGGCAAACACACACTGAAACATACTAACATGTAGTATATTCTCCTATGGAAAAGGGTTTACAGCAGACGCACCCTGTGGAGGTATGTGTCTGAGTCCTCTGGCATGTCATAGTTGAAGGCTATGTTGACACGCTCTATGTCCATCCCCCGGCCAAACAAGTTGGTGGCCACCAGGATCCTCCGCTGGAAGTCCTTGAACTGCTGGTAGCGAGACAGTCTGGGGGTGGGGGGTGGGGGGTGGAGGAGAGACATTCAGTAACATGTACAATGTTACTGAATATGAGAGAAAAGTGCCCTGACGTCAGACTGAGAGGGCTCACCGTTCCTCCTGGGGCATACCGCGGTGGATGGCGATGGCCGGGAAGTTCTGCTCCACCAGCAGCTGGGCCAGGGCCACACAACGCTGCACTGACTTCACAAAGATCACCACCTAAACACAGACACGGCATATTCACTTGGAACTGAATTGCAAAGCTCTGTTGACAAGACGTGAAAAGATGTATTCAATGAGTCAACGCGTTCCGACGTTCCCCGCCGCAACAGCCTGTAGTGGATGAAACACGGTACCTGGTTGAACTCCAGCACATCCAGGAGATCAAACAGCTTCCTGTTCTTCTCGTTGTCCTTCAGCTTGACGTAGTACTGCTGCAGGCCGTGCAACGTCAGCTTGGTCTCATCATCCACAAATATTTCCATAGGCTGGACAATCAGGCGTTGGAACGGTTAGGGGGAGGGGTGGGGGGTTCAAGAAGAGGGAGAAAACGAAGGTGAGGGGGTAGGAGATGTCAGGGGGCGGGGAAGGAAAGGGGGGTGTAGGGATGAAATGGGTGTGTTGTCAAGGGTTCAGGATACGTTTACAGGGGGAGGGTCTGAGGGAGTGTGGCAGTGTAGACAGTGGACACAGATCAGTAGCATGATGTAAGAATAGCGTAGATAGTGGAAATGTGAGTGGGATCCACGAGACAGTGGTGCAGTGAAATAGAGGACAGAAAAGTAAAAAGGCAGAATAGAGTGAAAGGTCAGAAAAGCAGAGAAAGATAGTTGAAAAGGAAGCGAGTAGGCCAGCAGGGATAAGGAGTTTGTGAGACCCTCTGCTTGGGCACACAGATCTGAAGATCTCTCTCACACACACACACACACACTTCCTTCCCTACGATATATAAAGTAAAATCTTCACTTAATCAATATAGTCACTATAGCTGCCCCAATTAAATCGTAGATCGATCCAAATTTAAAGCGCACACAAACAATCAACTCCCTCAATACCATTACTCATGGTCTACATCTACAATCTGTAGCAGTAGCACTGCAAGCTTTACTATGCCATATACATCTGATATGAATGTGAATATGTATATGTATATCTGAATATGTCATATTCCATATCAATCAAGACTATTTTGCACTAAGACCTTCTTAGTGCAAAATAGTGTCCACCAATTGTTTTTACAAGAAAAACTGTTACATTATGTGCACCTTAATGTCAAAGTGTTCAAGTGTCCTGTTGTAAAGTGTTGGTAAGATGAGATGTATTATTTCCAGCCACTGTGCTTATCTTCTCTCAGTAGATCTAAATCTACAACTTACTTATTTCACATCCATCCAATGCAGCCTCTCACACTTTTTATATCTCTGGCAATCTGTCTGCCACTTCCTGCCGCTGTTTAACCCTGGGGAATCTTTATGTTTGCCATTTGGTACATTGGAAGTGGGGAAACTCCATTTTGCCTTTTGAGACAGTTCTTGTGTGCCTACTGCCTACTGGGTTAAGCGTTTATCAATCTAGAGGCAGTTACTCCAACTCCATTTTAGCAGACTGCCTGACAAAGGTAATGGGGCCATTCTGTCAAGACTCTGAGGACTCGGGCAATTTCACTGCTCTCTTCACTTTGTTGGGAAAGTAATTAAGTACAGAAGTCCTGTGAGCCAGCCTCAACTCTATCCCCTCTCCAGAGCTCAGCTGTCAGTCGTCCTGCTAACTCCTTGGTATTTTCTATGTGGTTGTTTTTTTCCGGTTGTTTCCATACGTTTTCTTAATTAGCTTCTCTTTCCTTAGAGAGTTTTGTGGCTGTTAAGCCTACTAAAACAACTAAGAATCAAGACCAAGGTCTCCTGCCACTACTTAAAGCCAGTTTACCTAACAAATAAACAGTGTGAGTTTATAGATGAGGGATTTTGCTCAACAATAGTATATAACTGCTTTGGGCCACAGGCTTCACTTGTAGTTGTGGATGTCCAACAGTGTAGTGATGTCAAATCCAATTTGCATTGTATATATTTGGAAATATCAATTGTCAGCCAGCACAGAGCTAAAGGCACTTAATATGCTGTGAGTACCAAATGTGTAGATCACTCACTTAGGCTATAAAGAGGGGTCAGATGGCTGAGCGGTTAGGGAGTCAGGCTATTAATCAGAAGGTTGCCGGTTTGATTCCCGCCGTGCAAAATTAAGTTGTGGGCAAAGCACTTCACCCTACTTGCCTCGGGGAGAATGTCCCTGTATTTACTGTAAGTCGCTCTGGATAAGACAGCTGCTAAAATGACTAAATGTATAAAGGGCCTGTGTATGCCCCACATAATGGCTTGAGTATAGTGTAACAACTCTCTCTTGTTCATGTGAGACTTTGGTGTCTCCAGCTCCAATTTCATCCAAGTGGAGAGAGGAACCAGGGAAGTGGATGCAGGAGGAGGTGAGGCGTAATTACATCTTGCATGAATTTTCGGCAGACTGGACGGATCTCTTTGCTCAAGGTGGCACTGAACATCATGACCTGCTTCTCATGAGGGGTCATGCGGAATATTTCCTGGACGTCTCGACGCATGTCTTATTGAGGGATAGGAGGAAAGGAAATGGGAGAGAAAAAAATCACAGACTGACATTTTATGTACCATTAAGTCAGACGTAAAGACGATTAATGTTCGGAGACTCTGAATGGCACAGTGCCCTGTTCATGACAATAAACCGCTCACACCATCCTGCGTGATGAATCAAGTCTGTACAGATTGGATAGGGAAGTCAGAACGCACACTCACCTAGCTGTTCAAGCATTTTGTCACATTCGTCCAGGATAAAGTGTTTGATATGACGTAGGATGAGGCTCTTGTTGCGTATCAGGGCCAAGATACGCCCTGGCGTCCCCACGACCACATGAGGACACTCTCTCTTCAACACCTCCTCATCCTTCTTGATAGGCATGCCGCCAAAAAACACAGCCACCTGATCTCACACACATGGGCAAGACAAAAAGAAAGAGCTATCAGGTTCTGGGCAAAAATGTCACAAACAGGTTGATAGAGGCTGAAATAGGGGATATTGTACCTTGATGGTGGTCATGTATTTTGAGAATCTCTCGTACTCCTTGCTGATCTGAAAGGCCAGTTCTCTGGTGTGGCACATAACCAGGACTGAAACCTATGATGAGAAACAGAGGAATTCTTACAGATTGAATTATGCATAATGTTACAGCAGGTAGTTTATTTCCAAAGAAAAATCGAAATTCACAATCTAAAATCATTATTGCTCAATAGAGGTTTGTTAAACGGACAGTAAGGATCTACCTGTCCAGTGACTGGCTCAAGCTGCTGCAGAGTAGCCAACACAAACACTGCTGTCTTGCCCATGCCAGACTTAGCCTGGCACAGCACGTCCATGCCCAAGATGGCCTGGGGGATGCATTCATGTTGAACTGTGAGGGAAACACAGTCAATGATAAAAGACTGAGTTTTCATTATCAAAGGAACACCAATTTGTGACCTGTGATAAATGAATCACAATGATGAATTTATATAGATCTGGTTCTTATACTCACCCTCTGAAGGGTGTTCAAAGCCACAGTCCACTATCGCCCTCAACAGTTCTGGCTTTAGTAGAAAGTCTCTGAACCCAGAAGAGTGAATGGACACATAGGAGCCCTTCACACCCTCTTTTTTTGCGGACAAACCATCTACTCCACTGCATGCACCTCCTCCCCCTGCCGTGTCCACATCATCCTCCTCGTAATCTAAGAGCTCATTCTCCACGTCGTGCTCAGTCATCTTGCCTATGGGATGCACAGTACGATAAGATCTGTCAATAAATAAATTGACAGGCTAAACTGATGCTACAGTATAACGCTATCGGGTGATTTCAATGTTGAAAATAGACCGCATGAGTAGATTTATAGGTTAGCAACCCTGGTTAGCTAGCACTGGCATTTAGATAGACTAGCTATTTAATAGTTACTGTAGTTTCAGTAGTGGTACATTGCAGTACCAGTACTAGTATGCTAGCTAACAGTAGATAAATACATTACGTAGGCTAGCTAGCTTGTGGAAGATAGGTAACATTGACATTAGGAGTTAAGAGGAGCTGTCTTAGTAACATAATACAAGGAGAAGAATGTCTTAACATTTAAGAAAGTTAACACTGACGGTAACTAGCTGACTGGCTAGAGCTACCTCTTTTATTGTAGCAACGGTCGGTTTGTTTTGGACAGCCGCAATTTAGACTGCGTCATCAGCACGCGATAAAGTGTAAGACCCAGTCCATTCTAAAAAGTTACTACCTTCAATGCGTCCTCGTGTACTCATCTTCAGAGTTCTGGTAGGATTGATGTGAATACAGTCAATTTAAACATGTTAAATTAAGGGAGTATTTGAACCTAAAACCACATAATGGCAGGATCAATGGTTGAGTCACCAATGAAAGGGATTTAGTAAGGAAACATGAGAGGTGTCGACTGTTGGAATCGACTGCGGGCTGAAACTCACACACGATTCATACGCATACCATAATTTGAGTTTTAGAATCCTGAAATAAGCACCTAAAACGTACACATTATATTTTGTACTTGTCCAAAACGGTAAGTAATGCTAAGATTGTTATCTAAATTATACATCAAGCTTGGAAACGTATGTTTAAAATGTATTGTTGCTTGGTAACACGTGTCGGCGAAGTCAGAGTTGGTTCGAAGGGACAGGGCTGATTTATCGGAATTAACGTCAACCAACAAGCTTATTGTAAAATGCTAAATAAGGACCATGTTTGGTCTCTTGCTACACAGAAATGTCGTCCTTCCGTGGGGATCCAAATTTCTGTCCTGAGTGTGGAAATGTGCTTCCTCTTCCTGCAATGCAGGACACCGTAAATTGCCCTCGCTGTTCTTTTAGCATCCCTGTAATAGGTGAGAACGATGTACTTTTCAGACTAAGAAGTTGCCCACCGTTCTACTTGTGAATATAACGTCAGGATGACCAATTATGTTGTATAACTTTTGCAGATTTCGCAGGTCAAAAGATCACTTCCACAGTAGTTTTCAACCCAATTGAACAGTCTTCTATCACTATAGAAGATGAGGAAGATTCAGAACTAAAGGGGGCAGTGGTAAGAGTTCATATAATGCTGTTTTAATAAAATAAAATACATGTAATTCCTTGTAATCTAATGGGCGTGTTTGTTGCCAACAACATACTTTTTCCTGTAAAGTAACAACACAATGCTTTTCTCATTCTTGACGTTTGTTGTGTTCTTTATTCACTCTAGATTGACAGGCGCTGCTCTAGATGTAATAAAGAAGGCATGGTTTATCATACCAGGCAAATGAGATCTGCAGATGAAGGGCAGACTGTCTTCTTCACCTGTATACATTGCAGGTAATGTCAACATTTATGCCATTCATTTGTGTAACCTATCCACTCCATACTGTACCAAATGATGAATAGTATGATATCAGATGAACATTAGGCTTTATTAAATGGTTCCGTATGCATTCCATCTGCCTTAGGCCAAAATGTAAGTTTATCTGTTGGGTCATGTTGTGAGTCATTTTTTTCTGCAGATACCAAGAAAAGGAGGACTCCTGATACCTGAGACTCTGAGACAGACTCACCTTCCCAGAGGCTTGAAGCATACGTTCATTTGGACACACAGCTCTTTAAAATGTATTATTTTTCTGAAATAAATCCAGACCAAAACTTAGACAAAACTCAATTTGTATGCCATTTCATGAACTGCATTTGATTTGGGACTCTTGGATGACTGCTAAAATCGATATTGTTAAAAGCATCTCGATCTGTATCGAGTGGGGTTTGTTGGTGAAATAAGATTTAAACCATTATATAAAGTACATTTTTAATGCGGTATTTGTAATAAAATTGCTTGTGTATCATATTTTTTGTCTAGATTTAGCCATTGCCATAAACGCAAGTTTTCTCAAAATTATTGATCGTCTTGATGTAATTGTTGTGATGAGAGCTAGAGCCATGGGGTTACAGAATGTCATACTGTTCAATCGGATATCATCCCGGTGTAAACTGGGATCACGTGACGTAAAAACATGGCGACCATGTGAACACTTGCCGAAAGACATGGCGATAAATCTTATGAAATGCAACAATATATGGAATAACTGAGTGATTTTGTAACAACCAATTCTTAGGTATTTATAGAATAATATTAAATATTTAAGTTAATATGATCTATTGTCTGTGTAGAGACTTCTGTTGACGCTAGCGAATGGATGCATTTGGATGCCATGGTATTGAAAAGACTGATTAGAGGCAGTTTGCTATAAATTACTCTGCGTTCTTGCCTGACTTTGTGTGCTTGCCTGACATCTCTTCTATTTTATCTTATCCCCAGAGGATGAAGCTACGCGTGCAATTACAGTGCAAGAACCTCCACGAATACTTGAAAGAATTGAGTCCTGACATCTTGGATAGACTGTACAACCACCCGGCCACTTGTTTAGCTGTCTACAGGTTGGTAAACTACTTATAACACACGCAGTACCATTTTAAAGTACACAGTGCATGGCCATGAAATGTAACGTTTTATTTTTATTTGACATGGATATCGCTATCATCTCTTCCTGTTTCACAGGGAGCTCCCCTCATTGGCAAAGAATTATGTGATGCGGATGCTTTTCCTAGACCAGCCCCTCCCACAGGCGGCTGTGGCGTTATGGGTGAAAAAAGACAGTCAAAAGTTAGTCAATTATTTAATCATTAGTAATAACTAGAATACATAGTTTGAAATCCATGGTTGGGTGTTTGTCAGTTAACATAAGACTCACACATACTGTATTCTCATTACTTCCTCTGCTTTTTAATCTCAGGGACCACGATGAATGTGTGTCTGTGCTGTCTGGGCTCCGATTATGGCACAGTCAGCAACTACAGGGAGGACTGCAAGGGAACATACTGAACCCTGTATTCAAAGACAATCTAAGGATAGCACTGCTGGGAGGGTAAGTTAAGGCACAAAGCTGAGTCACAAACAGAGCAATGACAGCTGTCCTTGTGGCGTGTGTGGATTTGTTGACGTTTGCCCACTCCCCATGGTCTCTCTTCCCTCCAACAGAGGTAAAGCGTGGGCCGACGAGGGCTGCAGTCTGGGCCCTGACCGGCATGCACGCGACGTGGACAGTCTAGACCGTTACGCCATGGAACGTTGGGAGGTCATTCTGCACTTTATGGTGGGCTCCCCCAGTGCAGCAGTCAGCCAAGACCTGGCTCAGCTGCTCATACAAGCAGGCCTCATGAGGAGGTATGAAGCATCATTCCTTTGCTCAGTCCTTCACTCAAACTCCCATTTTCTCACCAGTACCCTACAGATCAGATAGACAACAAAGGCTTGTTTCCACTTCTCTGTATGTCTATGATTTATCTTCTACACTATCTTTCTCCACCCAGTGACCCGGGTGAAGCCCCCTGTATCACCTCTGCTGGATTCCAGTTCCTCCTCTTAGACACAGCCTCTCAGCTTTGGTACTTCACCTTGCAGTATCTCAACACAGCACAGGTGCAGTCAGGCTGTATATAGTAGTAAACATGTTGTGAGGTAGTGTAATATGTTATTTCACGCTGAACCTTTTTCTCGTGTGCCAGACACGAGGGATGGACCTGGTGGAGATCTTGTCTTTCTTATTCCAGCTAAGTTTCTCCACCCTTGGCAGGGTGAGTTTTTTTGGCCCTGTTGGCCTCAATTGATCCTATTTGAGATTAATGTTTTTAGAAATTAAGGCTTGGAACCACAACATAGGATTTAGGTTACATTAATAGCAAACTGTTGAGAGGAGCAGGACCAACAATTTCTAAGTACCTTTACCTGTACTTATTGGTAAATACACTTGAAACTTAAATAATATGCATTTGCTTTTCTGATAAACGTATGTGTTGCTTTGATACTCAAGGACTACTCAGTAGAGGGCATGAGTGAGTCTCTGCTCACCTTTCTGCAGCACCTGCGAGAGTTTGGCCTTGTCTTTCAGAGGAAGGTAAAATATAGTGAAAAAACAGGAAGGACTGGAACAGTGAACACATTTTTTCCCATGCTTGTCACATCTGTAATCGTTTCCTGTCTTCTTTTCAGAGGACGTCTAGAAGGTACTACCCCACCAGACTGGCCATCACTCTGTCTGCAGGTGTCACAACTAACTCCGCTTCCTCAACCTTGGGCGCCACCCCCGGTACCGGAGACACAAGCTTCATTGTGGTTGAAACCAACTATCGCCTCTATGCCTACACAAGTATGTGGTCCTACCAGAAGATAACTCTGATATTGAATGCTTACGCCTTTATGTTGATAAGGGTTTTTCTTCATTCGTTGAAGTATACTTCATGTTCACCATCTACTTCTGTCTGGATGGTTTCCAGACTCTGAACTGCAGATTGCTCTGGTGGCTCTGTTCAGTGAGATGCTGTACAGGTTCCCCAATGTGGTGGTGGCTCAGGTCACCAGGGAGTCTGTGCAGCAGGCCATTGCCAACGGTATCACTGCACAACAGGTAGGATAAAAGCGTCTGCTAAATAAATAAAATGTCAAATGTAGCTAGCATACAGAACAACATATATTAGCTCACCTAAGTTTGTCAGGTGTTTTTTTGGATGTGATCATATTGTATCATTTTTTGCATAGCCCCATTTGTGTAAAAAAATAAAAAAAATACATATATTGCAATTCAATGTTTATGTATATAGTATCAATTTATGATATTGTTTTTCAGATTCTCCACTTCTTAAGGACCAGAGCACATCCTGTCATGCTGAAACAGGTATAATAGCTCCATATATAAGCCCATGCTTTTTTTCCTCATTACCTCCATGTCATGCTGTGTTAATAACAGCAATATGAGATTGACCTGGGTCTGCTCTGCCCCCACTTGGGTAGCTGATCAGTTTAATTGCCTCACCCATGCCCAGACTACTTTTAATACTCTCTGTTATTCTCAGAACCCAGTACTGCCTCCCACCATTACAGACCAAATCAGACTATGGGAGCTGGAGAGAGACCGCCTACAGTTCACTGAGGGTAAAGAAGTGTTTGTGTGTGTGTGTGTGTGTGTCTCAATAGAGAGAGAGAGCATGTCAAATCTCCAAAGGCAGGGCTTTGCAACCTTTTTGATGTCAAAAGCCTATTTTTCTTTTTACTAAAATAGGGTGCATTTTGAGCCACAATGCATGAAAAGCTTTATCAAGCTTATCAATTATGTTTTTTATTGGCATCCATCAATTCAAAAAACAAAAAATATTTTCTAATTTGTCATACAGTTTATAGGCTATATGTTTGTAAATTATGAACAGAAATGAGTTTAACAGCCACTGCCTTTTCTTCTGGAATCTCCAATTGTACCTTTTAACAGTACAAAAAAATGACTATAAACTGTACAGCAATTGACGACTGCTGATGTTTGACACTTACCTATTTTTTAAAGATCTGTTTCAGTCTACTCTCCTCTGTCTCTCATTGTCACACACACACATACACACATATCTTGTCTTTCTATTCCTTATCTCTCTGTATCATTCTCTCCATCACCAGGAGTGCTGTATAACCAGTTCCTCTCTCAGGCTGATTTTGAAGTGCTGCGGGACAGAGCTCAGGTTAAACATCTTACATTTTTGCATTTAATAAATTCACCCTGGTCATTTTTATTATGCTAGCAACAGGCCACTGTTTGATTGACTATTTCAACTTCCCTTTCACTTCAGGGCCTGGGAGTTCTAGTGTGGCAGAACGTTCCTCATAGGGTAATGGTGGTGACGCCACAAGGACATAGCGAGGTCCGGAGATTTTGGAAACGGCAGAAGAATCAAACCTAACAGCAGGGATATAGGGGAGGGTGAGAACTTCAGAATAGAGGGGGAAATGGTGATCCCATGAAAGGACAATACTCTTGAGAGTTACGATGATCTTATCAACAGAGTTTATGTGGGATGGTTTTGGCAGGGCCTCCATTTGGCAACAGCTAATTCAGTACAAGAATATTGGGGAAGAAATTAAGAAAATAATCTGCATTATGTTTCAGTGCTGTCCATGATATCTTTGTTGTATATGCCAATAAAACAATTTGTTGTACTAAATTGCTTTTTACCTATATCATTTGTGGATAAAGTAAATGTGTAGCCTATTGTTGATTTAAACTTAATTTACTATGGAGATAATGCCTATTTGCATTTATCTATATTATTTGACTAAGCAATACAATGTGGGTCAGTATGCATTTAACATTAGTCTATCAATCTTAAAGGAGGGAATTCAGAATCCCAGAGGCAAAACTTGAAAACATGTTCTCAAGGTGTTCAAAAACGACAATAGCGATCACCAAAAATATATGTCAAATTGATGGTTACTATACGCTCAAATATAATGTCACCTGCTTTAACGCTAGTCAACAAACACCAGTTCTGCAGCTGATGCTACTGTCCCATCGCACATCCGAGTGTCACAGTCATTAGCACCCTGCAAGCTAGTAGTACTAGCATGGCTTGACTGCAGCGAATTTGGTGTTTCAGCTTGCTGAACTATGAGGAGGCTAGTTGAATATTCGGTAACATGGATAATTGACATGTGTCAGACATAACACACGTGTAAAGCTTGTGACACATTGGAAAAATTGAGGTTACGCAAATCAGCGGGAGTAGCTGACAAACCACATACACTTCGGGCCGCAAATGGAACCAGGGTGCTCGCGTGAGGGTTTAACTGATAATGGAGGTCCAGAACAAGTTGATTTGCGCGAGGAGACACCGGGCGAAGAGGCAGAGAATGGTGACAGTAGCATCCTCAAAGGAAGAGGAGGGGACAGACATGGAGGCAACGAAAATACCGTGACCAAGATGAAAGCAGAATTTGAGAGTGATAGGGACACCGAGGAAAATATTAAGAAAGAGGAAGACGAAGATGATCGTAAATATGAAGAAGAATTGGACCCAAGAATCCAGGTAAGAAGCATGTTTTGCATGAATGCAACGTGATCTACCTCAATAAAAATACTTCCTTGTAAACACTCGTTATTAAGATCCACATCAGACAATCAAGACATCTATATAGTTTGTGCAGATATAACCCAAATGAGGATTGCAAAATATCATAATGTAGCTATTTGTGTTAATGTTCCCCTTGCTTTTATTTTCGTCTTCCTATTGATCTAGCTCTCCTTCTTCCTACACTTTTACTGTTTTTAGGAGGAACTCGAGCATCTTAACCAGGCCAGCGATGAGATCAACAAGCTGGAGTTGCAACTGGATGTGAGCTTTGTTTTCCTCACTATGGACTTCTACAAGGCATCACCCAACACTGTCGTATTGATTTAAAAGCCTGTGCATTTATATAGCTTTAAACTATAGTGTGTAGGTATAGAAGCCATTTACAGTCTAATATCCATTGTTCCAACTGAAATGTTTTGTTATTTGTGGAGGATATCGTACCTTTCAAAGTTAAAGTTAAATGTTATAGTTTTCTATAAAGCTCCTGTTGATGTTCTTGGTCTCTTTGGTTGTTAGGTTTACATTTCTGATACAATTGTAGGCTATAGTGTACTTTTCAGAGGTTTGACTTTGAGGTTAAGTTGTTGACAACTTGAGGCCTTTTCCTCTGCAGGAGGCAAGGTCCAGCTACCGAAGGATCCTCACTGATTCAGCCAGGAAGCTGAATGCCCAAGGCTCCCAATTGGGCACCTGCATTGAAAAAGCAAGACCATACTATGAGGCTCGAAGACTGGCCAAAGAGGTAGGTGTGTGTGTGTTTGATCTTGTGCAACCCTTGTGGGGACCAAAAATGTTTTTTTTCTAGTGCTGTTTCTATGGGTTTTCGGGTTAGAATTAGTGTTGGGGTTAGAAATCCGGGGTAAGCGTTGGTGTTTAGGGATTACACTATTTTGAATGGGAGTGAATTGTCTGTCCTCACTAGGATAGTAAAACAAACCTGTGTGTGTCCTTTGAGCGTGGATATTCATCAGGATTGGGATTGCAACCTTGTAGCTTCCCTCAATTTAGATATCTCCACAGATTTCCATAGTGAGTAAAATTCTGATCTCAACCTAAAATCTCAGAAGCTAGTCATTACTAACACACTAATCTGGTTCTAATTGGTTACATTAAACAGTTAACCCTTAATTAAACAGGGCAGGAGTGTCAGTCACATTTAATCATCGCATTGAAGGGTAATTTCAAACTGTAATTGAACCAATATAAACTTAGGCAAAATCCTAAGGGTTTAATTGAAAACAATGAAGCAAATAATGGATTCGAAATTTGACCCGGTTAACATGTCTTTCTCAATTTTATGAAAATGCAGATGAGATTAAAAAGGAGAATCCAGTTTTTCATTCCAGCCTTCATCATTTAGCCATAGTTCTGATTTCTGTTCATATATGAATAAGAAAAGTTCCTTATGTGGCTTGTTATTCTACCCACAGAGCAATTTATGCACCGAGTCTGATGGTCTTTGAGCAAGACAGTAATGGTGGCGTGCTGTGTCAGAAACATTTTACAGGCGTTCAAACCAGAGCTTTCATCAATCTTTGAACGGAATGACCTTCAACTTGGGGCATCCGTCCGGCCCCTTCTTCTGCAGCCTCATTCAGGGCTGTTGGCAAAATCCTCCCCTGTGATTCTGAGTCACCTTGTCTCTAACTGCCTTCTCCCAAGCACGCCCTGACAAACCCTCTCCTATGGTCTCAACAATTCACGGAACTACAAGACTGGAATACCAGCTGCTATTTATATGTGTCACGTCTGAGCGAGAAGCTGCAGCCAGACGCCCAGTTGATACCTTGTGATCATCAGAGTTCCACTCATAACATTTCCTTGGGAGTTTCACCCCCCTGGAGTGTCTCTCTCTCTCTCTCTCTCTCTCTCTCTCTCTCTCTCTCTCTCTCTCTCTCTCTCTCTCTCGTGAATAATGATTGCTTGAGTGTGCTGTGATTGGTTGTAGTGGGCTTTATGGTTTGTGACTGGCTGTTGCCTGTGTTCCAGGCCCAGCAGGAGACCCAGAAGGCAGCGCTGCGCTATGAGAGAGCTGTCTCCATGCACACGGCAGCCAGGGAGATGGTGTATGTGGCGGAGCAGGGCCTGTTAGCAGACAGAAACACTCTGGATCCCACCTGGCAGGAGATGCTCAACCATGCCACCTCCAAGGTACAGAACCAGCACAAGCCACTCTTAGGGAGCCTCCTTCCTGTAGGCTAAAGTGAACATTCAGTAGCAAGGACGAAAGACCGGTCCATGGAGATTCAATGCACTACGTAAGGGATGTGGGAGTAGCTATTGGGGAGGATTGCAGCACCCAATAATGTAATCATTTCCTGAAAATTGAATAACGCCTGTAAATGAAGTAAAACTAGAGAGGGTACAATTTCAGGGGAAATTGTAGGGTGTGCTTGCTTGCGTCGGTTGCACAGGGGTACGTTTTTTAATGACATTTTTACAACTGATATTTCTGTATTTTATATAAAAATGCATACTTATTATTTATAAAGATTACATAGATTTAAAAGCATTTTTTTTGCTGCTCATTTACAACTGAAAATACGAGTGAAGTGTAGAATGAAATGGATGTCTTCTCATTTCCCCTGCAAGACGCAGCCTCATCGTTGAATCAAAACGAATAAATTTGGCTGACCGGTGTACAAATTGACCTAATCTCTATGACTTAAACGTCCTTTTAAGTTTTTCCCTTCTCATGATATTTTCAGGCATGTAGCCTACTCGTTGCATTCATTCATTAATAAAGAACCCCCTTTGAAGATTATTCTACGACGTTACCGGTAGTAGAAGATGCAATCGCGATTCAAACAGTACCATCTGCTAACTGAAAATATGCACCCCAAAACGTAAATAAGCTTGACATGTATTTAGTGGAAAATCGCTCATTCATAAAAAGCTCACTGGTAGCGATCATTGTCAGTAACAACGCAAAATGCGATATAGCCCTGTGTGGAGAAGCTGCCCCGGTAAATTGTACTACTACGGTACAGTACTAGACTAGCGTTACTGCTGTGTTCGTCTCGGTAGCGATTGCGTTGGTTGAATTGGATTTAACGTTCCGTTGTACGGTTTAGGCTGAAATTAATTATTTTCATGAACAGATTGACAAAGTTTAGGCTGTGGCAATGAAGTTCAGGTTAGTAGTTATATAGACTTTTGATTTAAGTAAGGGGAGTGCTTATGACATGTTCTGTCGCCGTTTGACTTCCTACAGCTGTGTAGATGTTTTTGTAGTGTCTCGCGTAGGCTACAGCGTTGCAGTGATACACTGGATTGAAACCACAGGTAATGATAATTTCACCCACAAATCGTTTACTTGTAATCTAATGTCATAATAAATCCTACAACGAAAATGTATATGTGAGGAATGTTTATTTTAACGATTGAAAACGGATACATCATAGACCACTGTAGTATCTGTTGCCCGGGCAACACAGGCTAACGTCATGATGCTAATACTTCAGTGAAATAGTAGACTACTGTTTCCGAAAGTAGATGTACTTCCTTAATAATATCATCTTATATTGTACATTACACATCGCAATTGTGTGTCATATCACAAAGTCAAATGAGTAAATAGTTATCACCCTGGCCTCTTTGCTTGTGGCGTTTCTGCAGCTGCCTTGCAGTAAAGCTATAGTTAGCCTAGCTATCCCCCAAGTTAACAGATGCGAAACGAATGTTCTGCCAAAGGTAGTCACGCGTGTTTTCGTGACGTTAGTGACGTAGTGACGTTAGTAACATCAGTGACTGTGGCTAGCAAATTAGCCACCGTTAGCTTCACTTTTCGCCACAAAAACTTAACTTCAGCCTAAACCATGCAACGGAACGTAAATTCCAATAGAAGCAACTCAATCGCTACCAAGACGAAACTTTTGACACCTACTTTGTCTATGTAGGCCAAATATTGACTGAGTTTTAGGGGGGCAAAAAGAATAATAATAATAATAATAATATATATGTGAGAGAACAAAGGTTGTGCTCTCGCCGAAGGCTTGAGCACACCCAAATATCCACTTAAGTTGATCGAAAATGTAATAAAACCCACCAGTTTACATTTCCAAACAGGAAATCAGTGATTTCCGAACATGAAGATCAGAAATCAACATGACACTAACAATATTTAAAAATGTGTATACTTGCACACTTTAAATTACAGTATAACATTATCCTTCAATAATATTACATAATCAGTTTTGTAGAAAAAGACCCATCAGAAAATGTAATACATTCCCTATAAAGTAATAAGGTATTACATTATCTGTAAAAAGTATTATTACAACATCAGTCAGGACATTTTATTATATTATTTGGTTTTATTACATTTTCAATGAAGATAAGTGCAAATGTAATTTCATTTTCAGGTGTTACTACATGTTCATGAAACTGTTTACATTATTTGGTGCTACAAGGGTATAACACAATGGGAGAACACTTGACTGCAAATCAAGAGGTTGCACGTTCAATACCCCCCCTGTACTGTACCACGCTTTGCATTAAAAGCATCTGCTGAATTTATATTATAATTACATAGCCGTTGTTGTAATGGACAAGTCCCCTTGTAAGAATCCCCCCATCTAGGCATCCAGAAGATTGTCTTTAACTCAGTCCAATGCAAATGTAATAACATTGAGCCTGATCATCAGTCAGGATGGGGGTCTGTGTCTGGTTTCCCCTGCAGCTGTTTAGTATGTAGTTAAAGAATGCCGGAACATTGGGGACTGGTGTTCTCTGGTTCTAATCAATGATGATGAATGTGCAACAGCTCTTAAAGATCAAGGTTGAATGTCCTCATTCAAATGCTCCAGCTCTCCAGCGGCGTGTAGCTCAGCTATGAGCTGCATCAGAGTGATAGAGCATTTCCCTGTGCAGTGTTGTTATTACATTACAACGTCTGTGATATTATTTGCTGAATATGTTATTGTCAGCATGTCTAGCTGCATATAGCATATCCATTCTCTTAAGCCGAGAGTTAAACCATAGTTGCTCAGAGTGAGTTAAAGCAGTGGGAGGTTGAAACAGTCATCCTGCTCCCACAGTCATTTGCTGTTTAGAAATGTTGTGTTTTGTTAGGATGACTGAAGGATGGATTTGTTAGGATGACTGAAGGATAAAAGCACCCACAGACGAGAATGATGGTGAATCAGAAGCTGACAGTGTGTATATGTGTGTGTGGTTGTGTGTGGTTGTGTGTGTGTGTCAGGTGAACGATGCGGAGGAGGAGCGTCTGCGGAGCGAGCGGGAGCACCAGCGAGTCACCCAGCTGTGTCAGGAGGCCGAGGCACGGGTCCAGACCCTGCAGAAAGCCCTCAAGAGGGTCATCCTCAAGTCCAAGCCCTACTTTGAACTCAAGGCCCAGTTCAACCACATATTAGAGGTGGACAATAAATTAAAACACTCTTGAAGAGGCACGATGTACCTGAATGGGCCTTTTTTGCGAAGCTCCAGTATATTTGAAACACTTCACTGTGACTGTGTCTCTGAGTCTTAATTGACCGTCTGAATGTGTTTGTGACAGGAGCACAAGGCGAAGGTGGTCCAGCTGGAGGAACGAGTGGCCAAAGTAAAGACACGCTACTCTGTTGCCCTGCGCAACCTGGAGCAAATCAGCGAGCAGATCCACGCCCAGAGAGGGCGTATGCATGCGACTAGGGGGCGGCCCTTGGCCTGCGGTGGGCGGAGCTCCCCAGTGGGGGCGGAGGCTGAGGTGAAAGCAGTGGTTGGTGTCCAGGTAGGTGCCTGCGAGGGTGGAGACAGACGAGGAGGGCTGGAGAACGACTGGGCGGACAGAGAGAAGACCAGACAGTGGGTTGAGAAGCACAGGGAGTCCGGCTGGGGCCAGAGGGAGCAGGGCGAGTCAGAGCAGGCCGGGTCCGACTCTATGTCCGTCATCAGCTTGCAGACCATCGCCTCAGACCTGGAGAAGTGCGACTCTGTGGAGCACCTGGGAGACCTGAGTGACGTGGGCAGCATGGTGGGGGAGGAGTGGGACAGGGAGAGGGAGCGAGCCCAGAGGGCTGAGAAGCGAGACAGGAACAGGGAGCACGTTGCTGGGTTAGAGGAGAGAGGGGTTGTCAGAGAGGGGGTCACCAAGCCACTGCAGGACAGGGTGAATGTGGAGATCGGTGTGGTAGGGAAAGAGAGACAAGAGATCTTTGTCAAGCAGCATCACAGAAGTGTCAGTTTATGAGACTGGAAGGAGTGAACTGAGGTCATTTGGAATAATAAAGGGTGTATGAGTGATGACAGATCTGAGAGGAGGAAATGAGAGGCAGGGGTTGTCGTGAGAGCTTTTAGAGGGTTCAGGCGTAGAACTTTGCTACGGATTGACACGGCAACATACAGATTCTGCAGTTGGGAATAGCAGGGGGAGCAGTGGTGACAGCCGCACCACGCACACATTAATGAATCGCAATGAGAGGGGGAGAGAGGGAGAAAGGAGGCATACTTTATTCACTGGGTTCCTTCGAGACGTTTTGACTTTCTCATTCTCTACTCCTGACTACTGTTCAGCACAGTGAAATGCAGCACACAACAAACACAACAACAACAAAAAACGAATAAATAGTCATGGCTAATCACTGTTAGAAACAATTAAGGTGAAACTCTAGAAGTAATGCACACTGACCATTTCATGCTACTGTGTCAGATGTCGGGGAATGCCAAGTGTGTGTTGATACCATGTTTGTTTTGATGTCACTGACCTGGGACATTATTTTGAGTTTGCATGGGAGTTGGATTGCCTGTCGCCTTTGGGATAAACAAGAAACTACCCAGGCATTACTGTTCACTTGAGGAGAAATTTGAATTGCAAATGTGGAACGATTTCCTTTATCCTACTATAAGATGAGACGGTACACTTTCTTTCTTTGTTTTTGCTTGAAAATGCTGTTGGAATGTTCACACAAACTGGCCTCAGATTCGACCCCTGCTTGGCTTGCTCTTTTCATGATCACTAATGACAGATTTAAATGGTATTATATGACAGGCTTTCAAATCCTAACTGCAGACTAAAATGATGTGTGAACATATACAATTTGTACTTGGCACCTAATATTTAAGAAGCCATACAGACAGCAAATACTATCCTAAATGTTATAATTTGAAATGTAAAAGTGCCTTTTAAGTGGCTACCTAAATGTCATCGTAAAATGCACTTCGCCAAAACTAGGAGCTTTTACCAGTAGTGTTTTACACTCACTTTATTAAGAACCCATGGGTTATTTTAGTTTAATAGAGATTAAAATCAATGTGTAGTATTTCGAAACTCCCAAGATGTGAAGTGATTTTTATTGTTTTAGATTGAAATACTTTACCATTTACTGACACTGAACTGTCTTCAGCACTTGACTTACCTCTACTTATATTTGACATCACTTATGTAATAGTACTTTTCATTTAGTTCGAAATTATTCAATTTATTACTGTCAAATTGTAAATTTTCTTGTCCTGTATCTTGCATCTGTAACACGTACATCACATGACACCGTATGGTATTACGTCTTTACATAAAAGGTTCATTGGAATATATGGAGGGTTACACTGACTGACTGAAGGAGGGTAAAAGAATGCTGTTAATTGTACATGTATTTAATTATGTTTGAATAATGCAAACTTGTGCCATTCATTTGTATATTTTGAAAAGTTGGAAGTGGATTTAAGATGTTGATGGTAATTGCTGTATTATTATTTTGTTTTTTTAAATATTTGCTATATATATATATATATGTGTTCTCATTTTATTTTGTTCTACTAATTTATTCACCTGTTCCTTTACTTGTATCTTTACCTCTCCATGTAAACCTACTTCTAGTGGTCCATGGGCTGCTAACCTGCTGATTCTAACTTGCCTTTCCAAAAATACTGTCTTTATTGTTTATTACTTCTACACTGGAATCTGAACAGTGCAGCTAATGTATGATTCTGCTTATCATATGACAAGTACTCTAATAATCATGTAAATAGTCATTTATGGAATGTGATGCTGTAAGAACCATTAAACCTTTATTTAACATGTCTCCTACTTAAGTTTTTTGTATATATATAAAAAAATGTTTCGTTTTCAGTCTTGTTACTGCTAGCTTTTGAGGGTGACCTTTTACAGGTTTTTGCACCAGTCCCTGGATGATTGAAGGTTTTGTGGCCTGATGTGCAAGTGGACTGTAATTTTATGCTGAGGAGAACTGAAATAACACACATGACGCATCCGTGGTGTGTCTTCCGTAACCTGATGGTGATGAATATCCATGAGAGATGGGTCACATGCAGAACGTAGCAGAGAACAATACAGTCATTTCCATTTTGTGGAAAGCACTTTTCGGAAGGGGATGGAGGCCCATCTGATGCCACATGGGTGCATAGCAGAGTGAGGGTTAATGAACAGAGCCTGAGAAAATGGAAGATTATCCACTGTCTCAGAGCTTCAATTATTCAACGCAGAGATAAATATAGCAAAGAATTCCTCTTCCTGCAGTCTACGGGGGGAGATGGATGGAGCAGATGGAGTAAAGGAGTGTGAAAAGGGATGGAAACGGGTGATAATTGATTGTGATTGTGCAAGGGAAAACAGGGTACACAGGGGCAAGTCAAGGCGAGAAACTTGGCAGCAGGCTGTAATTTAGAGGCCAGAGAGTGAAGGTGGCATGTGATGTGGGAGGGAGCAATCACAGAGGGGAAATGGCTAGAAAAGAGGAGCAAAAGGAAAGGTGATGACAGGTCTGTTGAGGATGAGAGCAAATCAGGTGTCTTTTGTCAGTCTCCTTTCTTCACTTATCTATGTCTTGCCTCATCAGTGTGGACAAGGAACATTCATTTGTGCAATAACTTCAGCAATTAGTAGGCGCAGTTTGAAATTACGACACGCTCTTTAACTGAGGTTGTAAGAATGTAGACATAGAAGAAACATACTTCTGGCTGCTGCTGCTGTCAACAAGCTTTTCTGGTTGGTAAGTGTCTTTGTTTAACCTTGAAAGAGATACTTGGCGCGTGTGTGGGAAGAGGAGTGAGAGAGAGAGAGAGAGAGAGAGAGAGAGAGAGAGAGAGAGGAAGAGAGGAAGAAAGAGGATAGTCACACATAGCTGTTTGTGTGTAGATAGTGATACTTGCAAGACAGGCAGTGGCAGGGGCACTTCCCCCACGCACGTTAAAACGATATTTTAAAACGTTGATATTTTAATGCGGACTTAGTATCATGCAGACTAATAAGTCCACTGGTGAATCTACATCTTTTAAGGACAAGCAAAGGCATGTTGAAACTAGATATGGAAGGAAACACAGTGTGTCTCCATGGATGGTCTTTAATCGCCGCTCCATTAATTATGAATAGAATTGCAATAGAATTTCAGCCTCCAGTACAAGAAGGGAAGTAACAGCAGGGACAAATGTGAGCCTCAGTTCATTCCTTGAGAAAGGGCCTGCTGCCACTCTGGAGCTGTCCTTTCAGCACTACACTGCAGCTAAGCTATTATCTCATTTGGCAGCTTCGAAACGATACTTGTTGGTGGTGTAGCGGTTAAAGAGCGCGGCTGAGGACTGTAAGGTTTATGGTTCAAATCTCAGAGCGGGCTGCTTGCACTCGATTGCTGCTCTGTATTCCCACCCTGTGAAGAACGTCATTTGTTGGGTACTCACGCAGCATATATTACATGTCAATTGCAACTAAAGTTGTTACATTTCGAAAGCAATCGTGTTGTAAATTGACTGACATATTATAGTCTTTATAGGAATTTCCACAAATCAAAACTATATTCCAATCTTTGCTGGAAATATGCGATATTCCACGCTTGTGATGTAAATACAATATATATTACTCGAAACTGATACGTGCTGAACACGTGTAAATAAAGAGTTTGGTCACTTTACCTGCTTGATTTATTCAGCTACCGAAAACAATTTCTTTCAAATAGTTTTGAATCCAAACGGAAGAAGTAATGGATGATGAAGCCAATGTGGGTCTGCCGATCCCAGCACTCTCTTATTACATTACAGGCAAACAGTAGCAAACCCAGTCCAGTAGCGAAATAAGTTTATATGAAAGTTATATATTCAGAAAATGACTACATACATCACGCTGACACTACGAGAGGAGAGAGAATATATGAGACAGAGGCAATTGATTGGCCAGTCGCTGCTTGCCATCAAATCGGCATTGGGGGAGGTCTGCACTATTTATCTAGAATGTAAGCGCACCATCTGTCTTTCCGTCAACCAATGAGCGCTCTAATTTACCCACTCAGCCGGGCCGATCTTCTTGTAGTGGGTCGTATGGGCACTGTAGCCTACTGCAGATGAGAGAAGAAGAGTTAACGTTGCGTCT
Organism: Osmerus eperlanus; assembly: GCF_963692335.1. Lineage (NCBI taxonomy): Eukaryota > Metazoa > Chordata > Actinopteri > Osmeriformes > Osmeridae > Osmerus > Osmerus eperlanus. The sequence continues at coordinate 9,560,886 of NC_085037.1, forward strand.
CGTATGGTGACGTCGTGAGTGAATGAGGGACAGTGTAGGGAGCGAAAAGGAGACGAGGAAGGAGGAGAGGTGCACTAGGTACCGTTGTGTGTGTTTGAAGCCTATCGTGTTTTTTCGAAACACCATACACCAATATAATGCAACCACGTTTCATTTGGTCCACTAAATAGATATATTTTAATATTGACTTCAATGCTTTGGGGGACTCTTATTTGCACCAAGCACACTTTTGGAAACACTGTTGTCGACATTTGCTGTTTAGGCTATTTTCTACCTACGAGTCGTATTCGACGGAAACATGGAATTAGAACGGGCGTCGAGTGTTTGTAAGTATGATTCTTGAGAAACAATATAGGCGCATATGAAATCAAAAAATGAAATGTGCTTATACGTAGGTCTGAACTTAATTTTCTTGCATTCTAGTAAATGTGTCAATTCTAAATCCTGCACTTGAGGCAACTGTATGCTACTTCACACACTGCTTTGATGGCAGAACGCTGCTAATGGTTCATGTGTAGTTTTAACATTTGTAAGGTTTTTTTTTGTTGCTGATTTTTGCAATTTAGTTTTCTTACGGTTCTAAACGCAGAATTTGTAATGCCATTTTCAGTGACATGGTTATCTCGCGTTTCCGAAATCAAGCTGATTTGTGCATTATGAGCTACTATTCGGTTGTCGCTGCTCACGCGCGTGCACACCAATAAACCACAGATCCTCCCCACACGCATATACATACAGGCACGCACTCTTACACGCACGCACTCTTACACGCACACTCACGCTGGAAGTACCAAGCCTCTTTTTGAGATCATCTTTGCCAGTTGTCACTCTGAGCCAAAAGCTGAACAGTTCATGAAGTTTGGACATTTTAGTCCTCATGGTGCAGTGTGCTCAATCTTCCCACGCTGTACTATGATCATTCTATTCTATTTGTTTCCTACGATGAGCGTTTTTCTGTGTTGGTGTTGTAATTCAGTCGCAGTATTGGGAAATCAGACATTGGTTCCTGGCACCAATAGTTCCATATACACATATGCTCTGATTTCTTTGATTGTAAGATAGCACAGTTATGGATATCATCTGGTAATGTTATGTTTAAAATTGCCCCCCACACATCTCCATCACACTAAAGACAAAACCATGTCAGTGGAGAAGGATTTCATGTTGTTCTGTTTTAGTGACACTGCCCATCTTAACTTGGAGTCATGGGCCTCCTGAAATTGTAGATATTCTTACTTTCTGACAATGTATTGCTCTCTCTATTTGGATACACCCGTTGCTTTGGCTTCGCTTTCATGAGATGTACATCCATCCAGCTGTCTCAGCACCATGTTGCTGTCCATTGTGCTTGACTTGGCATAAATGTAAAGGAACAGCCACTGTAATGAGGCATGTTCGTAATGAGTTTTTAACTATGATGATGAACACAGAAAAAGTAGCACAGCTTTGTCACACAGTACCATTGTTTGCCTTGCTATTATTGTGTGTGTGTGTGTGTGTGTGTGTGTGTGTGTGTGTGTGTGTGTGTGTGTGTGTGTGTGTGTGTGTGTGTGTGTGTGTGTGTGTGTGTGTGTGTGTGTGTGTGTGTGTGTGTGTGTGTGTGTGTGTGTGTGTGTGTGTGTGTGTGTGTGTGTGTGTGTGTGCGAGCGTGCGTGCGTGCGTGTCTGTCTGTGTATGCATGGCAATATTTGCACAAAGTTGTGCATTCTTTAGCTTCTGACTCTATTGGTTTGTATATTTTCTGTCGATTTAAAGAATCCCCATGTGTTATTGTGTTTGTAGGCCCACGTAGTCTTCGACAGTATCTTTATGTGAAGCAACTATTTGCTTTGCCTTTCAGTATTGATAGGGTTGCATATGTTCAATGGCTCAGGCTGATACCATTTCATTGTCGGCATTGGAAATGTAGCCTCTAGACACTCTTAACATGTAACCTTTCTCCATAAAGACCTGTCTGAGAGTAGAGGATTGCTGTCTGTTTGTTTTTTCAGCCTGGTAGGTGTGGGATGCCTGTGGGTGTAAATGGGGTTAATTGGCGTTTCAGTGGTGATGTAAGGTGTTTATTCATCAGTGGTAGAGACCCCCAGGGGAGACTGTGGTGAGATAACGAACTGTCTTAATTAGAGGCCTAATGAAGAATGGGATGTTCGTTTCGTCTTTGTGTTTGCCGACAGAGCATTGCATATCTGGATCTTTGCAAAAGATCCCAGTGAGAGATTATTTCGCAGGCTATGAACAGTCATCGACTGTGTGTAGGTTTCCTCTGGAAAGGAGTTGATAGAGCATGCAGAGTGCATGACAGTCAGGTCAAATAATCAGGTGGTTAGCCCATTCCCATGCACAGTGATACTGATGACATACAGTTAGGTCCATAAATATTTGGACATTGACACAATTTTCATCATTTTGGCTCTGTATACCACCACAATGGATTTGAAATGAAACAATCAAGATGTGCTTTAAGTGCAGACTTTCAGCTTTAATTTCAGGGTATTTACATCCAAATCAGGTGAACGGTGTAGGAATTACAATACATTTTATATGTGGCCCCCCCCTTTTTAAGGGACCAAAAATAATTGGACAATTGGCTGCTCAGCTGTTCCATGGCCAGGTGTATGTTATTCCCTCATGGGAGTTCGTTATTTCATTGACAAGGAGCAGATAAAAGGTCTAGAGTTCATTTCAAGTATGGTATTTGTGTTTGGAATCTGTTGCTGTCAACTCTCAATATGAAGTCCAAAGAGCTGTCACCATCAGTGAAGCAAGCCATCGTTAGGCTGAAAAATCAAAACAAACCTATCAGAGAGATAGCAAAAACATTAGGTGTGGCTCAATCAACTGTTTGGTACATTCTTAAAAAGAAAGAACGCACTGGTGAGCTCAGCAACACCAAAAGACCCGGAAGACCACGGAAAACAACTGTGGTGGATGACAGAAGAATTCTTTCCCTGGTGAAGAAAAACCCCTTCACAACAGTTGGCCAGATCAAGAACACTCTCCAGGAGGTAGGCGTATCTGTGTCAAAGTCAAAAATTAAGAGAAGACTTCACCAGAGTAAATACAGAGGGTTCACCACAAGATGTAAACCATTGGTGAGTCTCAAAAACAGGAAGACCAGATTAGAGTTTGCCAAAAAACATCTAAAAGAGCCTGTACAGTTCTGGAACAACATCCTATGGACAGATGAGACCAAGATCAACTTGTACCAGAATGATGGGAAGAGAAGAGTATGGAGAAGGGAAGGAACTGCTCATGATCCAAAGCATACCACCTCATCAGTGAAGCATGGTGGAGGTAGTGTTATGGCGTGGGCATGTATGGCTGCCAATGGAACTGGTTCCCTTGTATTTATCGATGATGTGACTGCTGACAAAAGCAGTAGGATGAATTCTGAAGTGTTTCTGGCAATATTATCTGCTCAGATTCAGCCAAATTCTTCAGAACTCATAGGACGGCGCTTCACAGTGCAGATGGACAATGACCCGAAGCATACTGCGAAAGCAACCAAAGAGTTTTTTAAGGCAAAGAAGTGGAATGTTCTGCAATGGCCAAGTCAATCACCTGACCTAAATCCAATTGAGCATGCATTTCACTTGCTAAAGACAAAACTGAAGGGAAAATGCCCCAAGAACAAGCAGGAACTGAAGACAGTTGCAGTAGAGGCCTGGCAGTGCATCACCAGGGACGAAACCCAGCGTCTGGTGATGTCTATGGGTTCCAGACTTCAGGCTGTCATTGACTGCAAAGGATTTGCAACCAAGTATTAAAAGTGACAATTAGATTTATGATTATGTTAGTTTGTCCAATTATTTTTGGTCCCTTAAAAAGGGGGGGGCCACATATAAAATGTGTTGTAATTCCTACACCGTTCACCTGATTTGGATGTAAATACCCTGAAATTAAAGCTGAAAGTCTGCACTTAAAGCACATCTTGATTGTTTCATTTCAAATCCATTGTGGTGGTATACAGAGCCAAAATGATGAAAATTGTGTCAATGTCCAAATATTTATGGACCTAACTGTATATTAGCCAGACTACACAACGTTGGCATGGAGGTGTAAGTTGTCTTGTCACTCTAAATGACTTGGTGGCAGTAGAAGGTGAGAGTACTGGCTGGCTGATGAAAGCTTCCACTACAGTGCAGTATGACCTGTCTCCGTTGGATGATCCAGGTCATTAACGCTATGCTGTAAGGTGGAAGCAGATCCTGATGGACACTTTAATAGAGTCCCCTCTCACCTCTTCGTGTTTAAGTCCTCCCAGGCACAGCCAAGGAGAAGGACTGATCTCTTACTTTCTATGCGGACAATGATTGACGAATGGAGATTCTTTCGCTTGCATCGTGGGCTCCTGGCAGGTAAATGGACCTCCAGACAGACACACCAAAACAGCGGGCTACATGCTGACCTGCCTGTACGATAGACAGAGACATGATGAGACCCCGGGCCCAACTACACCTGACTGACACAGACTTACATTAGGAGGTACACTAGCCACGGAGACAAACATGAGGAGGTGGACTTTCTCTCCCATTTACCTGTCGCTCTGTCTCTTATTCTCTCTTTTTTCCGTCTATCTGTTCCTCTCTCTTTCTCTCTCTCTCTTTCCAGCTCTCTTGCTTTCGTAGCTCTCAGTTCCTGTAGTCTCATTGCAGATGGTGGAAGCTAAATGAAGTAATAAAAATAGCAGGGAATGTATTCATTTTCAGTATTTTGTAAGTGTTCATAAAAAAAGCTACCTATGCGTACAGAGGAGGGCTGTGCAAAACATACAATCGAAATCCCTCACCCTGATTTGAATAGAGCAGCGTTTGGTGTGCAAATAAATTGGAAAATCCTATTCCAGAAAGGACCTTTTTACTTAAAGATTAAAGGACTAAGGAGATAAGCAGAAGAAAATATGAAATATAATACCAGTGACAAGGAACAGGTCTTGTGGGTGAATTGATTGGATTCCATTGACAGGTTTATGCGTGATGGGCCTATTTCTGGTGCTGTGAGACAGAACTGGGAGAATCATGGCTTTATCACGCAACCATCTCTCTTAAAAAGAAAAGAAGGTAGCTCATTTTTCTCATTTTCTTCGTAACTGGGGCCCTCGGCTGTTTGCTGTGTTTCAGGAGATAAACTTTCGACCTATCGTTATCAGTCTAGGCGTTAAGCATCAGCGCTCTCTAAAGGGCCCTGGCTGTGTTTATGTGATTGGTCAGTCTGTGTTCACTGAGGCTTTACATGGTCAGCCTTAGCTGTTGAGATTTGTTGTCTTGGTAAAGGAGAGGCCTATATTCTCCTGGAAAGTGGGTGAAGGGGGGTGTCATGAAGGGATGAGGGGGAGGGATGAGGGGGAGGGAGGTGCAGGCTCTAGAAGTGGTGTACCATTCTCCCTGAGTTATGGTTTTAGTACAGGGTGGAAGAGAGTTCCTGATTTGTGAGATACTGTAGCTTTTGTTTAGTACTCCTTCCTTAACCCTCGTGCTGCCTTCGGGTCACATGACCCAAAGGTTCATAACGAACCATCGTTGTGTTTACCCAATTTTACCCAATACAAAAACAAATAAAAATAATTTTCTTTTAACCTTCGCAATGTGGGGGGTCTGAGACAGCCCAACGGTTAAAAGAAAATGCTTCACTTTGTTTTTGTATGCGGTAAAGTTGTCGCAATACAACGGTGGGTCACAATGACTGATGGGTCAGAACGACCCGAAGATAACACAAGGGTTAACAAGAAATAAGTGGTGGGGAACTGGACAAAGTCACAAAGTACCTATAATGAAGCTGTAGTTTCGAATGGACGAGCATGTGGACAGGCTAAATATATTTATGTACTGTAGTGTATACTATATATATATGTACAGTACCAGTCAAAAGTTTGGACACATTTTCCCATTCAATATATACTACAGTAGATATTTAGTGAATCAGAGAGAACATGCCCCACCAAAGGGTGAATGAGGGACTCCCCCGTGAAGGTTATTACTGAATAATGGCTCGCGATCTCCAATTTCCCAACTGCTAGCCCTCCTCATTTCAAGCAACCATCAATCGACTTTGTCAGCGCACGTGCATGTTTGTGTATGTGTGCACATGTCTGCCAACCCGTCTGTGTGTGTGTGTGTGTGTGTGTGTGCGTGCAGGCATGTCTGTGTGTGTGTGTGTGTGTGTATTCCCTTCTCTCATGAGGCTCTAATCAGATGGAGTGCATGTTAAACACAGATCACACAGTCAGTCAGAGAGGCTGAGGCTGTCTCACATAGCAAAACCCAGGGTGGTGCTTTAAATGGCCCTTCATCATTAGGGACCAGCTATTGACATGCAGCCAGGATTGGAGCAGTCTTTCACAGTCACACGCGCTCATTAGCAGTGGCAGTGGGCCTAATTTGGTTTGCGCTGCATTAGTTCATGTTTGCAGAGTTTTTTTCTACTGTCAGATTTGTTAGTGATTTTTTTTCCTACAGTAACTAGGTTTGGAAAGCAGGGCTCAGAACGCTGTCCTGGGAGTTCTCCAGGGTCCTCTGTTGGGTCTGGGTCCCACGCCCCTCTTCTCTGCAGGGCAGGGTGTGTCTGATTGCGGCGCTATGGTGTTTGGAGCAGAATTTAAATGGGGTGTTTTGTCCCTATGAATGTGTTTGTCTTCTTTTCAGCTCTCCTCAGCTTTGCAGGGAATTCAAGCAGAGGTTGTGCAGACATGATATGATTCAGGCAGGTTGGTGAAAGGTGCGCTTCCCGGACGTTGAACACTTTGCAATCTCCTCTCGGACCCCCCCCCCCCCCCCCCTGACTTTTGAAAGGCTCTCACAAACAGTCGGAACGATTTCCACATCCAACAGAGAGCCCTTTAGATTCACAACTCCTGTCTTCCAGAGAGATAGAGAGTGTAAACACTGTCTGAGCCTTTCAAGTGTTTCTCAGGAGGAGCCTGTGGCTCAGCTACTGGAGGAAGTCTGTCCGCTCTGCAGAAAGTGCTGCTTCTGCCCTGTGTGGATCAAGGCTGTGGCCAATGACCCTCGTGGCCGGGGTTTCTGACCGGGCTTATCTAAAGCCCTTGTTATTATGAGCACCGACCGAGGCAGCCTTCTGTAGGTTGACACGGACCAGTCCAGTGACAGTGCTCGCTGGCACATGAGAGGGTCAGGCAGAGGGTCCCAGAAACCTCCTCAGCCAGGTCCTCGAGGCTCTTCTGGCCCTGTGAAGGAACCTTTAAGCTCCTTAATCTGCTACGCATCTCTTAAAGTTCTGGGGTGTTGTGACAGCACCCATAACACCCTCGTATTTGGCTGACCTCTTTCTCCAGTCTTTTCACCCTCCTCAAAAAGGTGAAAATGACAAGCGTACAGCATGCTGCTTTAAAATACCATACCGCATTATGAAACACAATCCTTGGGTTTCAGCTCCCTGAACAGTGTCGACAGGTGATTATGTCCCACTTCACCCCTCTCTCTCTCGCTCTCTCTCGCGCTCTGTCTCTCTCTCTTGCTGTCTCTCTCTCTTTCTCGCTGTCTCTGCTTCATTCACTACAGCTTTTATCTCTTAGTCTGTTACTCATTCATTTCCTTATCTCTTGCCTCCCTTTTTCTTTTGCGGCTTCTCCCTGCCTTTTCGGTTTCACATGGTCCCCCCACCCACCCCCCTCTCTTCGTCTTCCTCTGTTTTATTTGCTCCCATGGTCTTCTCTGTCTCTCTATTCCTTTTTTCCCCTGGCGTCTCTGTCTCTCCCCTTCTCTGATCTCAACTAGAGTTTATCACAGCAGGCCCCAGTGTGTGTCTGTCTGACTCAGTGTGAGATCCCCTTTCTCTTCTCCCTCCTCTTACACTCCCTGCTTTCTAAAAAAACCACTGTAATGAACTATCCTTCTTTCCCATGCCTCCCTCGGTTTTCCCCCACCACCCTGCACCTCTCAACCCCTCCTTTGTGTGACTAGTAGTCATTTGTTTTCTGGGTTTCTCCCTGCATTACTCACTGTCTTGAATTCTCATCGCTCTCTTTCTTTCTCTCTGTTTGTCTCTCTCTGTCATCAGTCTCTTTTTCATTTGAATATCACTGTACCAAGAGATGTCTTTCATCTTGTGAATATCAAATTGGAAGGGAAAATTACATTAGCTCTCCTGTCCTATTACAATGAGCAGTATCTCAGAGTTCAGCAGATAAGCAGCATTAGTCTTTTAAAATGTCATGGACTCATGGGATTTGGAGTCCGTTCAAGGAAAGGAATTGAATAGTGAAAAAGCAGTGAATGGTCAAAATAATCCATTTAGTTAAATATCTAATGTATGTGTATATGCACGTGAGAATGTGTGTATTTGCGTGTCTTGTAAGAGTTTGTGTATACAGAGTATGTGTGTGGGTGTGTATGCGTGTGCAAAAACCAGTGTGGACATAAGAATAGAATCCAATATGTATATTTACTGCGTAATGTTGGGACTCTTATTGGATCCACATTCTCCAGTTTTCCTTACATCCCCAGGCGTCTAGTCACGTAGAGAGACCACTCTTTTTCTCCTAACTCAGACATCCCCTGTGATTTCAGTGGAATTAGAATGGACATGTTGGATATTCACACAATCTGGAGACGGTTCTGCTCAAAGGACTGGGAGAGTGTCAAGAGGAATGGACCTCACACAACAGGCTTCACATTGTTTCCCCCACAGCATTTAACAGACATAAATAAACAACCTCTTCTGATGCATTTTAGTTTGACCAATAAAGCTCAAGTCTTTCAATTCATGCTTTTCAATGCATTTTAATATCCTTTATGATCGCGAGTATTGGGATGTAAAAAAGATTGCATTATCGTGGTCTGTGTTACTGTAATGGCCTGGAGGAGCAATCATTGGGATGACGGAATGAAGTGGTGTGGGATGTGTACATTTTTCAGAGTGCTGTTTAAGAATGAAAAAAGAAATCCACCCCAGAGTGGCCAGAGGAGCAGAACCCCAGACCTGCTTCTGACAGACAGCTGGGGAGCCGTGTGTGTGTGTGAAGGGTTTCTACTTCGCTTCTCTTCTGTGTTTGTGTCTTTCACGTTCGAAGACAATAGTAATCAAGCAGAGACAACAGCGATGGTCCTTCCAGCTCGCTCTTGTTACTGCTGGTAAAACAAAAATCTTACAGTTGTGGTAACAGGCGGAGACAAATTGTCATTATGGGTTACATTTAGAAAAATATGAGACCAGTCAGAGAGAAGGAGGGAGTGTACATGAATGGTTGCTGGGCAACATATTTAGGGAGCTTTCAGCTTTAGTTACAGTCAGCGGGAGAGATTGCCTTCTGCTATATGTCCATGTTCAGAGTGTCACCTGTCACTGTGGATGTGTGTCTCTGTGTATGTGCGTGTGTGTGTGTGTGTGTGGTGGGAGAGATAATGTTTAAATTTTGTGTGTGCATTCATCCTTGTGTTTGTGTGAAAGATTGGACCCTAAAGTGAGCGTCCCTCCATCTCCACTTCTGAAGATAGGATGTTGTTATGCACTATTTCCTGCACCGAATGTGTGGCTCAACAGCACATACAGCTTAGAAAAGGCTGAGGGAGAGACGGAAAGAGGGAGTTTTCAAACCAAGCTGAGGGGAAGAGGGGGGTTCTACTGCAGGTGGAGGAGTCCTGTGCTGTGTTCATGCCTCTATGCACAGACGGGCTAGGATGTGTGTTTGTGAGCTTGTTCTCAGTTAACCCTGCACTGCAGCAAAGCAGCCCCAACAAAGCGGCCTACCACAAACTCATACACGCACACACACACACGCTGAAACACAGACAGACACACACACACACACACACACAGACAGACACTCACTCAAACACAGACACACAGACACACACACAAGCGCACAAACACATCACAGAGCAGTACTTTACACATACCGACAGCCACTTCCACTGTCCCCCCTCAGGGTGGGAACACATCAAGGTGGCATAGTGCTCACGTCGTGGTCGTACAGTGACAGCGTCACTTCCACGCGTTGTGATGGATCTCCTTCACACGTGAGCGGCCCACTCAGCCGTGACCATCACAGAATCCCACCTTTATTGTTTAAGAGGAGAACGCTGCGGAATTCATCCCCACGTCGTTTCACGGCTGATTGAGGAGCTCGTAAAGTCAATGAAAAACCAATTTAATCAAAAAATCCCATCTATTCAATATTTCCATTAGGTTCACACAGGCTTGCGGGAGGATATCGTCAAATGTATGGACGAGATCAAGCCTTGGTAGGCCAGGATATGTTCAGGGATAACAGCAGCGAATGTTGGGGATCTTCATATGCAGGAGCTTGTCTCTGGTGTCGTTCACGGTCGGTGTTGGCATTTTCCGTTTCTGTTTTCCACCCGTTTTGTGTGTGATGTTTTGTTGTTTTCATGCCCGTTGGCCGGAAAACAGGAATTCATTATGGTTCATTCTCCACTCGACTACCTTCGCCGAGATACCCCAGCATCATCCACTGGGTCAAAGTAAATAATCAATCCTTATAATTATATTTAAATTACACCCCCTCAAATGCAGTGAATGAAGTGGACCTAAAAATGGCCCTGTTCTCCCTGGCATCCTGTGCCAGCAGAGCAGTGGTGCTCAGAAAGCGCTAGTTTCAGACCGAGCCAGCGCCAGTCGCTTGCCCGGCCCATGTGATGGTGACTCACGCAGGCCTAGATGGAGGGATGGATGGAACAGGAGCTGTTCAGATACCGAGCAGAGACATCCAGTCACTAGGTTACCGTGCACTGCACTCCATGTGTCTGTTAGGGCTTGAATACTCTTTCACACTCTCTTCTGCCTGTTAATCGCTCTCTCTGTGTGTGCTCCCCTTTTCCTTTTTCTATTTTTTGTTCCCCCTCGTTCTCTCGAAATCACCTCCCTCTAGCTTGTTTCTCTCCACCATCATCAGACTTGTGTTTGTCACGCCTATATTTTTTCCCAGGTCTTTGTACTGCCTATTGTCTTTTAACCCCCCTCTCCTCCCCAGTATTAATACAGCTCTCACTACTTCTTTTTTTTCCTGCAGGTGGAGGGATGGCACTGTCATTTCTTCTGCTAATTGTGTCCGTGTTCCCCTCACTCACTGCGGCTATGCACAATACAACTGCCGGTAATGAGTCTGCACGCATCTAAGTGTTTGTCTTTGTCAGAGTGTTCTCCTTTATTTCTGTCTCCCTCTCTCTTTCTCTCTCTTTCTCTCTCTCTTTCTCTTCCTCTTTATCTCACTCACTCACTCTGCTCACCCACTGTCTCTCCATCACTGCATACAGTGTGTTTATGTGGTCAAAGGGCCCTCCCTCATTTCGAGGAGCTTTGCATGTGATTGCTATTCTGTGTGTGTGCCTGGGGTCTTTTTTCAGTCATTGCCTTGGTGTTAAATTACTGTCAGCCCCCGAGACTAACATGAGGCAAGCACCATTACCTACCTCATACAGCCAGGGATAGGAATGCTAGAATAGCCTGCATTTAAAAACCAATCTGCAGCAAATGGGAGCGAAAGTGCTAATAGACGATTGTTCTAAACATGCACGTCTACATTTCTAAACTTCTCAAACCGCTACTTTTAGCTTGGAGGCTGATGCAGTGAGACAGGTGTCAGAGCGCTGTTACCTAGTCCCAAACCTGACATCAGACTGGCAGCCTGCCATTCAGTCCTCCTAGCTCGTTTCCCATGAAAATGCCGCTGCATGCGGGCTCCTGTTGATATTTGAGTCACGTCGGATGGTCTCTCCTGCCCTCTGGTGAGAGATGCTGTGAATGCTGTAATTAAGGGGTGACACCGTGGCTGAACCCAGGCCTAATCGCTGGGTCCAGACCCTCTATCCCCAGGGGAGATGCCCGGGCCAGAGGGAGATAGAGAATAAAAAACTGCACAGCAGGTAGCAACTCAAATGCACATCACAGGGTGATGCAGGCGAAGTTTATTGAATTTTGGTTATCTTAGTCAAAAGAAAACATACCACATTTTAGCATGTGACTGTTTTTTTTTTTTAAATAGGTATGACTAGCCTACAGACTAAAAAATAGTCTTTCCAAAACCTGCCAACCATATTAGGTGCAATAGGGTCTATGTAGTCAGATAATTGTGGTCGCTCCCAGTCCTCGTCAAACCCTGTTGATGTATTCATCCCATTCTTTATCCCTCCCCTATCTCTTAGTCTCTCCATCCCCAGATATCATTTTGGGGGGGTCTGTGCTGCATGGTGAGATAAGAACGCTCTGACAGGCCTCTTGTGGAGATAAAGATCTGAGTTAGAGCTCCATCTAGTGGCCGTACACACTCACTGACAGTGTTGGGGTAAACCTGGAGCAAGCTCCCAGAGATGGATGTTGTTGCCCTCCAGCATGGTCGTTTTGTATCCGTTTATCTGATGGTGTGTCTTTCTCTCTTTTAGGCTGTGTTATCATCCGTCCGCCTCGTGATGGAGGGATCAGGTACAGAGGCCTGACCCAAGAACAGGTGAGGGAGGACTTTTGTCCTAGCCGACTAAATGGTGAACATTTTAAACTAATATAGATGATAGAATATTGGGCTAGGAGGAAACTGAGCATTACAAAGGCCTGTAGTAATTCGTATATTATCAGTTACTCTACAGATAAGTCATTGATTTGAAAGTCATTATTTGCGGGACTAAAACCCAGGCTGTTTTGTGTGTGAAGGAGTCAGGTGGCTGAGCTGTTAGGGAATCGGGCTAGTAATCTGAAGGTTGCTAGTTCGATTCCCGGCCGTGCCAAATGACGTTGTGTCCTTGGGCAAGGCACTTCACCCTACTTGCCTCGGGGGGAATGTCCCTGTACTTACTGTAAGTCGCTCTGGATAAGAGCGTCTGCTAAATGACTAAATGTAAATGTAATGTAGTGTGTGTGTGTGTGTAGATCCGAAGTGTTCAGGTACTGCCTGTGGACTATGAGATTGAGTACATCTGCAGAGGGAACCGGGTGATTGTGGGGCCCAAGGTGAGGAAGTGTCTTCCCGATGGCACCTGGACAGACCTAAGCCAGCATAGCAAATGCTGTAAGTTCTACTATACCCTTACACCCCAAATCTCGCACACCCTTTCTCTTTCTTATTCTTTCTCTCTTTCTCTCTCGCTTTCTCCTTCTCTCCCTGTCTCTCCTCTCAGGTCACCCCCATTTTTTATATCTTTCTTTATCTCTTTGTTTCTTCTTTCTCTTCCTTCCTTTCTCTCTCCCTCTCTTTCTCTCTCTCACTTTCTGTGTCTTTCTCTATAATTCTAAACTACATACCCATTGGTGCTCCTTTATTTTCCTGTAGCAGAGGGTCTAAACTAGGCCAAACAGCAATTCTGCCGTCTTTAAAGACAGAGGTAAGGCTCTCTAACTCGACACCATCTTCTCTCCAAGCCTTCCTAGGCATGCAGCCTTCATTTACACAGGAAGAGGATCCCTAGAATAATAAACAAACACTGGCCTTTTACAGCACAATCTTCCTTTATTGCACTTGGGATTTGTAGCCTCACATGGCCTCCTCCACTGAGCTGCGTTAGATTGACATGAGTGTCCTTCCAAGCACCTGTCCCTACCTTCCACAGAGACCTTCACTCACCAGCTAGGCTCTTCAAAGGCTCCTGTACACTTCTAATGAATTACGCCATTTGAGGGATAGGTCTTGCTTTTTTCTGAGGCATTTTATTTTCTGGCCAGTTAAGTCCCTTCCCACCTCTCTGTCTGTCCTGTCTGACTGAATTGCGTGTGTGTGTGTGTGTGTCCGTCCATGCGCGTGTCTCCCAGTGTTGCTGTGCCCGCGTGTTTGGACGTCCCTGGAGAATGGGCGCGTGTCGGAGCGACCCTCGGGTCCACCAGTAGAGGGCACCGTGCTCAACTACAGCTGCCTGCCTGGCTTCATCCTCGTAGGCCGGAACTCCTCCCACTGTAACAAACTGGGGAAGTGGGACACCCCCAAGCCTGTCTGCCACTGTGAGTTGACTAGTATACTACTCTACTAGGATATGGTTTGTAATGACCATCTGTTCTGTATGGAGACATCCATAGGAAATCCTCCAGGAAAAACATAGAAATATCTATATGCAAATGGTTCTATAATAATTTTCTTTGAAAAAATCCTATGATACATATTATTATGTTATCATCATCATCATAACGTCTATTATTTTATGCAGCATGTGATGTGTGTGCTGAGAGTAAGACAATTCAATTATGATTATTTTCTCCAACATGCATATTAAAAAGATGACAGACACTACACAGGTAAGACCAGTGTTTCTTATACACACGATTTGCACACCATAGAACACGTTGTGGGATTTAGCATGCTTTCTAACACCTATGTTAGAATAAATGCACAAATGCAGCTTTAAAATGTGTAAAGAGAATTGTCCTTGGTCACATAGTGACAGTGTTGCCTTAGAAATGACATCCATCTCTTTTTTATCATGTGACTGTCAAGTAGCTTGAAGTCATGCCAGAATGGAATTGAGGAAATCAATCTTAAAGACACTGTTCATTGTTTGAGTGGTACATCTTTTACATTTCTGCTTCTTGACCCGACCTGTTGTTTTTACCTCTTTTGGGGGGGTCCAAGTCTTAAGATGGCTGAGCGGTTAGGGAGTCGGGCTATTAATCAGAAGGTTGTTGGTTCGAATCCCGGCTGTGCCAAATGACGTTGTGTCCTTGGGCAAGGCACTTCACCCTACTTGCCTCGGGGAGAATGTCCCTGTACTTACTGTAAGTCGCTCTGGATAAGAGCGTCTGCTAAATGACTAAATGTAAATTAGGGGGGTGAGACCCCCCCCAGACCCCCCCGTAATTCGCACCCTGGGTACAGGTATGGCTCAGTGGTAGAACATTTGACTTCAAATCAAGAGGTCACAGGCTGTAATCATACACGTTGCTTTGGATAAAGGTGTCTGCTAAATAAACACATTGCATGTATTAGAATCATCATGTAAGTTAATCATTTAATTGTTATTTCAGGAATTGTCACTGACATTTTGAACAGGATTTACAGACAGTAACCTCATCTGCTGCATTTCTATTTTACTTTTTTTTTTTTTTTTTACTTGATTTTTACTATATTTTATTAATGTTCCATCAATTCTCCTCAAATCACCACATCTAAGCAATCAGCATACCCTGCTAATCCAATCCCCCTCCTAATGAAATAAGGACTTAATATGCAAATATTCACTGGATATTTTTTTTTTAAGTCCACCCCTCTTTCTAGATTTAATCAGTTTTCACAAAAAAACTATTGCTATATATTTGTCTTGCTTTATTGGAGAGTACAGTTTTAGTTAGACAGGAAAGGCAGGGGAGAGAGAAGACACGAAGCAAAGGGCTTGGGCTGGGTTTGAACCAAGGCCACTTGGTTCCCACTGTCGTGTTGCGACAACTTTACCTAACACAACAGCGTGAAGGTTAAAAGAAAATGCTTCACTTTATTTTTGTATTAGGTAAAGTTGTCGCAACACGACGATGGGTCACAATAACCCGAAGGTTCCCAATGACCCGAAGGCAGCACAAGGGTTAATGACTGTATTTTACCTTCAAATTATAATGTGTAGTCAAATGCTCAAATTTTTTGGGGGGATAGGTATTACACAAATAGCTATTTAAATCTTGAACTAAATTTCTTCAACTACAATGCAGCATTGCTTTCCTTGGCTAGGGGGCAACATTGGTCAACTGTTGTAAAGACTGAAGTGTAAATTTTCTGTCTGACCACAAGGGGGAGCTAGATACACTATAAAGGAGAAGCTTGTGGACCTTGTGTTCTCTTTGTCCTATCCAGAGGTCATGAAGCCCCTAATAAGCCCAGCATTTTTCAAGGGAACATAAATCCACATGTCTGCATTCTCCTCAGTGAGAAATGACAGAGGATGGGCTGTGCTTCCTTAGCAGGCAGGAGGACGGCGGTTGGTCCTTCCTCCTGTGTGCTCCGTCCCTCGTCCATTATGATGATAAAGAGACGTGAAGGTCATGTAAGCGTCTGTTTTTTTGTCTCAGATTAACTTTGGCAGCAATTCGACGTGCTTCCCTGGCCCTGCAGTGGCCTGTTTGGGTGCCGGAGAACAGTACCAAGTCAGGGCGTCTGGGTGGCAGTGTGGTGCTAAGAACACTAAAGGCCATTTCTGCTTCATCCAAAAGTGAAAAATAAATAAATATGTTTCAGAAATGACATCTATGGCATGTTCAAATATTGCCACCATGGGTGGGAATGGGTTTCTAATAGAAGTAAACAGTCGCTTTAAGTGAATTCCCCGGTCACAGCTGGGTGGCTTTCTTAATATTCCAGAACGTGAACGGTGTCAAGGTTTCCGCTGTTCTCTCAGGATCATCCTCCAGTGTTTGCGAAACTGATGAATGGCAGTGCCACTGTCCCAGCATGCCTGTGACGTCAGCCAGACAGCCAGAGAAGGCAGACCAACAGACAGACCAAATGACAGCCACGGCCGGTAATAGAAAGTAAGGGTGACAGAAAGAGGGTTTTGGTGAAATAGAGGGATGCGGTAATACAGCGTTGAATAGGTGGAGAGCGGGGGAATGGAAGAGAGAGGGAGATTGGAAAGAAGACAGACATTGGGGATGGAGGGAGATGGAGTGGGAGATTTATGTCCCCCATCTATTTAGCAAATGGTGTAGTGTGGTTGTTTTGACCCAGCGGAGGGAATGCTCTCTCCAGTTCCATTACACTCCCTCCAACCCCACCTGAGTCCACTAGTCTGGGCCTGAAAGTCTCCAGAGACATCATGTCCTGCCTCAGTCTTATCAACATGCCTAGCTGGACCTTTATGGGACAGACAGAAATACTATTTCACTACCCTTCTGCAGGATTGACATTTCTCTTTTTTTGGGCTAGTCTTCTCCCACAAATACCGCTGTGCACGTTTTAAACGTTTTCATGTGAGTCATGGGATTCTGAGATGCCATCCTCTTATTTATTTGTCGCTTTTCAGTTATTTCTTTAATGGAACTGCTCCTGCAGATGAGAACACATTCAGTTTTGTGCCAATAGACCAGAGAGATGAGGAAGTATTTGTAAGAGTTGTTAGCCACAACCAAAATAATTGGTTTACTTATTTCATAACCAGTATAAGTAAGACATTTCTATTAGAAATGGAATAAATTGGTTATTTCTAGTTAAAATACATGCTGTTATATCACAAGCAGACTCCATCTTGATACTGATGCAAATGACATCTTTCAAAACCCCTGAAAAGATGATTTTCTCAATTTCATGGATTGACTGTGTATTGTTGCCGTTGTCAGGAAGGCATCAATTTGACACAATTGATCATACTTTACAGAGGAAGCACAATACAGTGTGTTGTGGGCTTACTTCGTGGGCGCAGAGCTCTGGTTATTTGGTATTGTTTTCCTGAGGTTGTAGGTAGGAGGGAACATTAATCCAGGATTTGATGGAGGCATCCGTGGGAGTCCCCCATGGCTCCTCTCTACCAAGCGGGATGTAGCAAGCATTAGAGTCTTTTAATTAAGACAGAACTCACGGTGGGGGGCCCATTCCATCTCACTCACAGTAGGCCTTCACCTCCCACCTGTATCCAGCCCAGCAGGGGAAAGGTCGGCGCTCTGGCTGGGTGTTTGTGTCTGTGTAGGAGGAATGGAGAGAGTGAGGGAGGGGAAGAGAGAGAGATTTAAATGTCGGAGAGAGTCAGAGATTTAAATGTTTGTTTATGTGTTAGTTGCACAAACGATGTGCGATTGAATACTGTGATATGGTCTACTGTGTCTGTGAGTGTGTGTGTGTGTGTGTGTATCTGTGTCCTGCTTGTGTGTGTGTGTGTGTCTGTGTCCTGCTTGTGTGTGTGTGTGTGTGTGTGTGTCTGTGTCCTGCTTGTGTGTGTGTCTGTGTGTCTATGGCCTGTTAGATATCCTCATGGGAGATCGAAAGGAAAGGTCTCCCTCCAGATCAAAATACCATATGGCATTTATGTGACATTCTGAATTTACCCCATAGAGCTCGCTTTTTTTGGAAGACCTTACCATACTGTTCACAAATAAAGACTAGAAAATGAACGAGTATAAGAGCTGAGCAGAGAACCAGCTTAAAGAAAGGACGAATTATTAGTAAGGGGACTGGTGTTTGCCGTCAGTGTGGTGTAGATCATGAACAAAGCCTGAATACAAATGATTCGATGGAGTTGGGGAGAGTGATAAAGACAGATAAGGTGAAAGGTCTGGAGTGAACTGCAGGCAGCCAGGGACTATATTAATCTCCCCACCAAGCAGTTTGGATCCTCTTCCACACCCACTCCAATGATAATGACTCCAGTCACATCTGGAATGGACACCCACTATCACCATGCGTCACAGGGATGTCCTACAGGACATCTGTCACTAACAAACACCCCTCATCAATATTCATGTCCATGAGTGATTACATCATCCTGCCCATATTCGGAGGACGGTAAAGATGACGCACCATTCGTGCCTCTTCTGTTGGTTGTGACCTTGTCTGAAACCCTTCGCCTGAATGCTCCCTTGGCTCTTACCTGTGTGCTGTAGCTTAGACTGCTCACACAGTCTCAGTACCGACCTGCGCTCGATACTAGTCTGTCACATTAGCAATCAGTCCCCATACAGACGGTCTCTAGGGTTTGAGTTTGCCCTCACATCTCAAAGTCACGGGTCATGATGACCTACTGAGCATGTTTAGTCTAGGGCTTGTGTTCTGACAGGACTGCTAGCGTGTCAGAGGCCTGTCTAATGCAGGGGCGTATTGGCCTGTTACTCTGCCCTGATGCTGTTATTAATGCTGTGATATATTGGTCTGTCAGTCGCCTCTCTCCTCCTCATCTTACCAGGGCTCTGGAGGGTCAGCTGGGGTTAAGTGGCTCGCCTGAGGGCGGGAAAGGTGCAGGCCCCTGTCGCATGCCAATGTCCGAAGCTTGTCTTTCCAGGGGTCTGAGACGGGTGGAACTTTTGCCTCCGGAGGAAGTAACCAATCACAGAGTTTAAATGGGATCAGGAGAGATGTGCGTGCAGGAGGGCTAAATGGATGAACCTGCACCAAGGGGCCCAATGCATATTTATAAGCCGTTTATGTTGATACCGTTTCAACTGCAGTTGTGTATGTGGATACTTTTCCAATGAAAGAGACCCTGGAGGTTGTGTTATTTCGGGTGTGACAATTTTGGGTCTATATTTAATAGTTAACATTCCATTTCAGTTGGTTTCCTCAAAACTGTATCATGTAGTGAAACGCAATGCAAGCCTTGAATTCATCTGTATAAATTTATTTATTTATTTTTTACAAAAGGGAAAGAAACTTGAATAGAACACCACCTCCAGCTTTATACCATGCATAGCAACAACCATGTTAGCACTGTGGCGCATGCAACCACAGTGAAGTAAGCGCTCCAGTGACAAAGCAATCATACAAGATGTGTCGTAAACATGAGGAATGGAGGAGCCCGAAATAGCAGAGAAGGTTCAACTCTGCTCACAGACAGCCAGGCAGATTAGTGTGTGTTTTATGGACGCACTGCAGATCACATTAACATGATTACATTGAACGGGGATGAGCGCAGAGAAAGAGAGAGAGAGGGGGGGGGGGCATCTGTGGGACTTGGGGGGAGGGGGGTAGGATTGTAAGGGGAGAGAGTGAGACCAAAAGTGCAGAGGTATGGACAGTTTAGATGAGATGGGTAGAGCTGAGAGAGGAAAAGGAGGGAAATGGGTGAGAGGGAAAGTTGCGTAAGAGTGCGCCAGAGATGTTGATCAGGAGAAAGTGGGAGAGTAGGAGCAGGGATAGAGGGAGGAAGTAGAGAAAGGGAGGTATAGAACAGACTCGCTGAATCATAGTTTTTGGACCGGGCCCAAACCTGCCGTAGCCCGACTGCAGAACTCTCAAGCCGCAGACAAGTGGACATCATAAAGAGCTAGTCAGTCAGATGGCGGTTTTGTCAGGACCAGGGTGACACAGTGAGGCGCATGGCTGCCCTTCTGACAGCTATTAGTGTGAAGTGTGTGTGTGTATGTTGGGGGGGGGGGGTCAGTGGTAGCAAGGAGGGGAGATGAGAAGAGGGGACGGATGGAGCACTATAAGATGAAGAGGGCGTTTAAGGTGGAAGCTAGAGAGAAAGAGAGGAGTGGTGGAGATTATGTATGAAGCATACTAAACTGGAGAGGCCCTGAGCAGCTGAAGGTATAATGGGATGTCAGAGAGGAGTGAAGGAGGTTTGAGATGGGGGGGATGAGAGAGAGAGAGAGAGAGAGAGAGAGAGAGAGAGAGAGAGAGAGAGAGAGAGAGAGAGAGAGAGAGAGAGAGAGAGAGAGAGAGAGAGAGAGAGAGAGAGAGAGAGAGAGAGAGAGAGAGAGAGAGAGAGAGAGAGAGAGAGAGAGAGAGAGAGAGGAGAGAGAGAGAGAGAGATGAGAGAGAGAGAGGAGAGAGAGAGAGAGAGAGAGAGAGAGAGAGAGAGAGAGAGAGAGAGAGAGAGAGAGAGAGTGATTCAGTGGGACAGACGGTTGAAACAGCAGGTGTGTTATAAAGCAGGGCCTGGTCATATTTCACTCTCCAGTTCAATGGGGGGTGGGGGCATCCTACAATTCACAATTCCACCACTAACATCTTCTCACATTCCCCTGTTATTGTCTGAGTTGAAACGATAGTTTTAATACCTTTCGAACCACTGAGGAACAGGCTGACTGATGTTCTCTGATATTGCCCCCCTTCTTCCCCCCATCTGCAGCTAAATGCATTCTGTTTACTGGCAAGGAGAGCTTCTGATGTCATTTTGTGTCCCCAAATATATGGACAAATGCAATTTAGACACAAATTGAGAAACGTGTCTCAATACGGCTTGCCATGGTGGAACAATAAAAGGATTACTGCAGTGATGAAATGAGAAGGCTACGTTTGGATAAAGAAATGACATTTCTGCTACACATATTAGTAAGGAGTGTGGGTCGGAGGTTGAATAATGCTCCAAAAGAAACGAGACTTGATTTGGCCGTTTTTTTGTTTTTAAGAGCACCCAGAACCCCCACACACATTATTTTGGAAAAATTAGTTCTTTTTACGGGTGCGGAGCCAGCAGGCCTCTTAGCTGTCTTCTTCTCATGTCTGATGCCAGGGGTAGGATTTTCACCGGCTTCCACTGGTGTGCCTCCACTCCTGCTGGGATCTGGCAGCCCTATGGAGCCAATCGCACTGCCCTGCAGCGACCTGGCAACCCCCACAACCAATCGCAGTGTCCCGTTGTGACCTGGCAGCCCATACAGCCAATCATACCTCCCTGTGGAGTCAACTCAGGCCCAGGGCGACGCCCCCAGATAGACCCAGGTTGTCATTCAGAAGCCTAATGAAGGCAAAGGAGTTTTACTCTGCAGTCCAGATTTGTTGTTTTTTCTTTTATTCCGTCCAGATGGTGGGATGTGATAATGAAGCTCGTGGTGCCCAGCTTGGCTGTTTGGCTAAGGAAGCCGATGGGGGCTGGGGGGGCACACTGACCTTAGATAGGACACCACTGGCCATTTTGGCTTCACAAGTCCTCTAATCATTGGTTATTGCTTGGATATTATGGTGATGGATCAGACAAAAATGTGAATGTGGATCTGACTTTCCATTCTATAATTATTGTTTTTATTGCTTCTTATCAGAGTTTGCAAAGAAATAACTGTGGATACAGTTCATGATGTAGACCAGGATTCTGCAACTGGCCATGTTTATATCATATAAGCCCATGCTTTATACTATATATTGTTTGGAATAACCTGCAGGGCTTCTCTTTCGAACCAGAGACACAGATCCATGAATATCAGATGTGGCCTGGAGACCTTGGAGTCCTATCAGAGCACATCACAGAACCAGACACCTCTTAAGACCTAATCTACCCACTATCCCTTCTCTTTCCTGCCTTGCCCGCCCTTTCTTCCCTTCCTCCTCTTCATCCCTTCCTCTCTATCCTCCCTCCCTTTCGTCCTTGTCCTCCCGTTTATCCCTTCCCTCCATTTCCTCTTGCACACAGACCCTCCTCCGCCTCAACCCAGCCTCACCAGGCTCAGAGAGTGCGACTGTGTTCAGCACTCTCTGGCTGCGGAACAGATGTACAGGGAGTGTACATGAGGTGTCGAGGGCCATCCTGCAACTTTCTGCGGGAGCGGATTGTCTGTCTGAAGGCAACACAATCCTGTAATTAAGGTTTCATCTTAATTCAACTCCCTCTGGCACTGGGGTAATGCCTGCTAAATTGCTGTCGAGCTGGCATTCGCTACCACCCCAAGTGGTTTTATATGTCCTACTCTGCTAAGTGGAGACTAGCAGGCTAATGACAGATTCACCACCAAGCTCTGGTAGAAGGTAGTCATACGCTGTATGGATGACATTTTAATGCCATATCTTATCAGAACACTCTTAGCATGTGTGTGTACCAGTAACATCGCCAGAATTCTATTTTTGGAGGGGCCCTATCAATGAAGGGGCCACTTAATTTTATGTCATAAGCAATCCAAACTCTGGGGGGGTTGGGCATGTAAATGAGGAGGCCTAGGCGTCCACAGGCATCCCCGTGGCTACACTGCTGGTGTGTACTGTACTTGTGAGCCCATCTCTCTGTATGATTGGGTGTGTGTGCATGTGTGTGTGTGTGTGTGGGGGGGGGGGGGGGGGGGCGTGTGTGTCAGGAAGATTGTGAGTGAGAGAGTTGCGTGTTCAGATATGGATTTGGCTCCAGGGTGTGTTTGATCTTGCAGCATGAGTGTGTCCCCTCCTGACTTGCAGAGAAAGGTTCAAGCTACCCTAGCTACCCCCACAGAGGCCTCAGTGTGGACAGAGGCCCTGAGCGGGGCTTTCCTACTGTGGTGGGTGTAGCCTTGAGCCTGTCAGCAGTCTTCTCAAAGCAACTTTAACTTCATGTTGCTGCTGTCATCTGTAGAGCGGAGGACTGTCTCCCGGGTGCTGCTGGGATATGCATACCAATGCAGCGCCATGCAACCAAGCCTGACGGGATTCCATTTTTTGACAGACAAGGCAAGTGTTCCTCCCGCACAAAATGCAGACAATCGGAGCCAACCTAGTTAACGTTCCGATCCAATCAAATTAACCTCATTCAGATCAACGAATCTATTAAAGTGGAGGCATGAATTAATCAACACGACACAGACAAGCCAATGAGGAGAGTGGACAGACTGACTGTGTAAAGACTGTAGCTAGGCTCCTCCCCCCACGGAGCGCATTGTGGGCCAAGGGTGCCGCCCCCATGGCAGAAATGGACATTGCAGGCCTTTGTGTGGAGCCCCAGGCCACGGCAGGGTATACGGCAGGGCAGCATGAGATAGGAACGTGTCATGTGTGATATGGTATGGAAGTTGGGCCTCTGGCTTCCGATGTGCAAGCAAATATACCAATATAAGACCCAGGAAAAGAGAAGAGTGTGACAGAGAAAGAGCGATGGTGGAAGTACCACTACAGCTATTCTCTTTACTAAAGCACTCTGTATCTAAAGTGCTCCACTTACAAAATTACCCTGTTACTTCTAAAGGGTGCTGGAGAATTGCTAATCAGCCCTGCACAAAGATGTCAGCTGAATTTCTTGAGCAATGAGGTGCACAACATTCAAAACAGATCAGGATGCGTAATGAGTTTGCTTGTTTTCTCGATATCTTTGACAATACAATTGGTATAAATGAACATTTCTCTGATATGGATGTCGTTCTGTCTCTTGTCGGAAAGTAAAGGGACTTATAGGAGGATGAGCTGGGGTTGGGGTTGTGGGTGGCTGTGGTGTGGTGTGTGCCTCTCAGAAACACAAGAGCCATGGATAATCCCAGAGAGATAGGAAAGCAGATAGATTGAGGCGCACAGATACATATCAACCCGCCAGAGAAAATAAGAAACAGTCAGACTGGTGTGTCTAGATTGAAGGAGAAGCTGGGAGGGAACCACAGAAAGAGATGGGCATTATGCTGTAAAGGAAAATACGATGTAACAACTCCTGGAAATGAGAAAAGGGAGAGAGAGAAAGAAATGAAGAGGAAGGAGGAAGGAAGGAAGAAAGAGGAAAGAGGAGAAAGGGATCAGTGTCAGCCCATCAGTGTGCTGATACATTATTAAAGACACCGACAGACTCACCCTTAGCACACACAGACACACACACACAAATTGGTATGAGAGCGCCTTGAAGATGGTTGCAGAGACAACAATGATGAAATTGTGTTCATGTACGAGTGTGTGGGTGGAAGGCAAAAGATGATTCATTTTGTATCTCAATCTGATTTAGTAAATGTGTCTCGCTAAATGAAATGTTTTTATTGATCAACATGTGGCAAGACGGCTACAGAATAAGCCAGAAAGGAAATGGGAGCTTTGATTGAAATATTCTGTGGTTATTGGAGACAGAATAAGTGTGGAGAGAGAATACGTGATGAGAAATAGAGGTCACAGAGAAGTCTACTTTGATAATTACTTAACATTTATAATTAAAATGCCACATTCAGTCAGATAAGGGTGGAGATTGAAATTGAGGTAGGGCTCAACAAGAAGGGGAGCCGAAGAACGGCTCCCTGTTCGAGGTTGGGAGGAACAGGCTGTATAGTTGGCTGAATAGAAAGGAGGGAGGAGAGATAAATGAGAGAGGCTGTGTTAAGGGATTGCAAATTCAAAGTGGTTTGTGAAACAGAGAGGGATATAGCGAAACCTCCCTCCCCTCCCCTCTCTCTCCCCCTCTGTCGCCCTCCCTCTCTTTCTATCTCTCTCCCTCCTTCTCTCTCTCTCTCCCCCCCCCCCCTGTAAACCTGGCACACTCAATTTCTCTCACACACTCTCTGCTGCAGTCAACGAAAATGCACTGCTTAGACCTGTTCGCTTAACATTGCTCCCGCCGTTTCTTTGTTGCTTTTTTGCGGAAGGGTAAACGGATTACAGCAACATCAAAACGACTATATTGTCCTTACCTGTGTTTTTAAATTCTGTCGTTCCAATGCCGTCTTGACATCGAGGCTGATTATTAAGAGTAGTAGGCAGATAGACAACTGTGGCATGTTTATTTATTGCGGTGATCCAACGCAACATGTAACGTGCGTTTTAATTAGGCTACTTTATAGTAACATCGCCTAAGTGATCCGTGAGTATGTAGATTTTGGATGTAGCAAAGGACGGATATTTAGAACCAGCACAAAGGTGCAGTCGGCTATGTCGCATGTATAGGCAATTCTTATTTTTCTCTTAATCACCTAAAAAACTAGGCGGCAGAGAAAATATGTTCTTTCCTTCCTTTCCTTTAAAATTGTTTTATAGAAAACAATAATTTCGCTTGCCGGGGGATTATAACGTGACGTTTTGACTTCAGGACCCTGGACAGCAGAATTATCTGATTCTTACTTCTTCGAAACTATCCAATTTAACACACTGCAGCGGTTTGGAATGGTTTTAAAAATCGAGCGGGCAAATCCAATTAACTGACTCAAATCTGCATTTATGGTTAATTGACCTTATCTGTTTCCGTTCGTTTATTTTGGTCTTTTCGCCTGTTTATTGATTGTGTTAAACGCTTTTGTCTAGCGCTGTTTATTTTACCAGCAAATAACATAGGCTAACTTATTGCAGTAATTCTATTGTCTAATTTCCTGTGGATAGTCTCATAGTCGCGACAACATGTGTTGAAAACTTTGTTTTTATCCTTTATGACCTTAATCTTTATGTATTTTTCATTAGGTCATAGCGTAATACATGTTACCCTTCAGTAAAAAAAGATGACAACAGTGTAGAAAGAGGCTACAAATTAAGCCCACTGAAACTATAAAAATTGTCTTTACAAAAACTGCCATTGCCAGTTCAATAAATGACTAATATCAGAGCAAATAGAAACTACAAGATCACCTGCTTCACACATCAAAGTGTGTGAAGTTTTTATTTGTTTATTATTATTTGTATAATTTTTTTGAGTCCTCTCTTCCACCATGGCGGTTTCCAGTCCAAGTCTACCTGGGGGTCGACGCTCCGTCAAGAGATGTACTCTGATCTTCGCCTTGTTGACTTTACTACTCTCTTGGTCCTGCCCGGCTCTAGGCAAGAAGAAACTCTACATTGGTGCCCTGTTCCCCATGAGCGGAGGATGGCCCGGGGGACAGGCATGTCTTCCTTCCGCTCAGATGGCGCTCGACTTGGTGAACAAGAGAACTGATATACTGCCAGACTACGAGTTGGAACTCATACACTATGATAGCATGGTGAGTACAGCTCATACACTATGATAGCATGGTGAGTACAGCTCATACACTATGATAGCATGGTGAGTACAGCTCATACACTATGATAGCATGGTGAGTACAGCTCATACACTATGATAGCATGGTGAGTACAGCTCATACACTATGATAGCATGGTGAGTAGAGGCTGCACAAGAGCGTCTGCTAAATGACTAAATGTAAATGTAAGTGCAGGATGAACTATCACAGACTTGCCCGTGCACTGTACAAGGGGCGTGTTTTAGCATCTGCTTACACACAAATTCTTGTCTCACGTGATTTGAGGGATCATTCATTATTCATGACGAACGTTATGATAGTGAAAGCCTTCCTTCGTAATGGCTTGCTATTACTGCATCTATGTTTGCATATATTTGCATTAAATTTATAGCAAGCTAAAGTTAGAATAATAATATGACACTGAATCTGTTCCCTTGGGTATATATAGAATTATAGCCATTGGAAAATATCCATGGAACAGGCATCATTCTCATGTTCACATTCTAGTGGAGCGTCACCACACTCCCCCTTAATGCCAAGTGCTGTCTGGTCACCTCATAAACTCCTCTGCTCTTCGATTTCCAATCGCTTCCACTCCCGTTCTCCTCTACCTTATCACATTCCTCAACCTTCCCCCCCTCTTTCTCTTTGCCTCCCACTCCACCTCTTCCTCTACCTGCATTCCTTCTTACTTAAACAGGACGTCAACACAGCGCACTCACAGAACGTAAACAGTTAAATGCACTGTGACTGGTTGGTGTTGCTAAGAGCATTGCTCTGATTGGTTAAAACCGCTCTGCATTGGAACCCTACTTCAAAAGGCTGGAGTGTGTGTGGGGGGTAGAGGTTGGCATGACAACAGTAACCAAGACAACTGGAGTTCAAACAAACAGAGAACTTTAGATTTTGCTCCAATAACAGAAGAAGATCATGCACTTATTATAGGCTACCATTGCAACGGAACAGATGGACGGCAATATGGTGCAAGCCTGTCAGTGTGAGAACATTGTATGAATTGTAGTTTGCCAAATGGTATAAGTGCTGCTAGTTGGAGTAGTCATCCATATAGATACTTTTACAACCCCAGGAGCCTGAAGGCTATGCGGGCGCTTTGGTCGGTCAGCTACACGATGAGGAGTTCGACCCCTGTGGACCAGAGTAAATACGCTCTGATGGATCTCCTGCTGATTGCAAGTCAGCACCATTGCCAGCTAGACCTACCATGCTGCGAAAACGCCGGTGTCATCAGAAGGCAAACCAACCTGAAAATATTCTGCATGAGGATCAAGTTATTCCCTAAACATTTCCATAGACCTTCAGAAAAGCTCATTAAATATCTGTCCAAGCCCGTTCATTAAAGTTGAAGATGCCATTTCCAGTAGGCTTCAGCGGATGGGGCACAACATTTGAATGCGGTATACCTCGCATTGATTTCCCCAGAGCGTCGGGTTAGATCCATGAGTCACTTGCCACGCATATGGCTCTGGATTACTGTCAGTTTTGTTTACACAAAAGTCAACAATTCACAATGCACAAGGAGTGGTAGGCCTAGGCCTATGTCTTACATAGGCCTACCACTCTTTGTGCTTTGTCCCGCTAAGACTGGTGGATTAGATCTAAATATGCTAATGTAAAGAAATATGGTGCGCTGCCTTTCTGTGAAATAGTGATAGGCTAACCTTCAGGTTTCTGGAGACACGGTTGGCTTCCTACCACAAAATATGTTGAAATCAACATTATTGAAGGACCTTTTCTGACCACGTTCTATCTGTTGGTTCCGTAGGCTGATGTTTGCAGCAGCAGGGCAGACCTGAGTCCTAAGACAAAACAAATGTCTAGGCTGCTAGCCTGCTAGGTGTGCATTCTGACTGAGGTGTCATGTGAGATTTCACATAGAATCTATTTTAAACTGTAGTTGTATCTGATGCCTTGTTTGTATTTAGTTTGGTCGATTTGGCGAAGTCAGCCCCATCTGCAGACTGCAGAGTTCACGTAACGGAAGGCTCTTGCCTATCGCACGGATTCCCCAGAGTGAACTAGGGGGAGCCAGCCGGAACAGCGCTTCACAGGGAGGGGAAAAATCCCCTACGGGAAGTCTGGGCATGCAGCGCAGGCACAAACACGCAATTCAGACCAACTCAAAGTGCCTCCTGCACCTGAAGTTCTGGGTTCTCTGGTGAACGTTGTGGTTGCCTAGGCTGCTTAAACGACCCCGCATAATGTGGAATAGCTAATTTATTTAAAGGACTCGTCCTTCTCGTCACCGTGGTGTTGTTCACAGGCAATCGACGTAACCAAGTCCAAATAATTTACAATCTAAATTTACAGAAGTCGATTACCAACGACGAGTTCCCTCACTTAGGCCTAATTTAGTTTAGGCCTAAAGTGAGCAATGGAAGCCTATATGCTCAGATCCATGGAAGCGAAATCGAGCGACCTGCCAATGCTAACTCGATTTGTAGACTGTAATTGCTCAAATCAAACGAAATCAGTCATAACGTATAATCAGTGTAACACAAATAATTGGCGTGGCCAGTTTAAGTTGGTCTGTGAAATATAATTGATTTTATATAGGCTACTGATAAATCCAGTCAAGTCAACTCCTAAACACCATGCAGTTCTCCCCATATCTCTCTCTCATATAGCCCTTACTGTTCAGGGATTCCTACTGCGCTTCAGTCTCTGAACCGAATGATCAGTGATCTCTCTACCCCATACCGTTAGCATTTAAATTAAATATGGATTTTTCATTTGCTGCAAGTTTAGGAATGAAAGTGAAAAATACAATTTGTTAGGGGAGGATCAAATACAATGGGCCTTAAATATTATTAGATAACGGTTTCTCCGCATTCACCCAAATAAATGTTGTTTCCCTCTCTCTGCTAAAGCCACTGAGAGGACAGGTGCTATTCACCCTGTCCTTGAAACGTGTCTCACCTGGCTTTCTCTCCCGGCTTCTTGTTTATGTGTTGTTGTGTGCAAACTAGTGTGAAATGAATGGCTGACTCCCTTACTCTGCCCCTGTGCCGTTTACCATACAAATAGCACTTGTATGTTTTTTAATGCATTTCTGCTCTGCGGTGTATGTAATCAGTGTACGTCCTCCCCTCTACCTCCAATCTTTTGCTTACCCCCTGTGTTGTTCCTTCTTTTTTCACCATCTCATTCTCTACTCACACCCTCTTTCCATTCCTATTTTTCTCCCTATTTTCTCTCTATCCACTTGTCTTTCAATCAATCTCTTGCTCCCCCCTCTCACCTATTTTGTCTGCAACTCTACTCTACCCTGCCCTCCCCTTCTCCTTCTCCTTCCTTTCTTCCTCTCTGTCTCCTCTGATCCTCAGTGTGATCCAGGAGAGGCTACCAAACTACTGTATGACCTGCTCTACACGGAGCCCATTAAGATTGTCCTGATGCCTGGCTGCAGCTCTGTATCCACCCTGGTGGCTGAGGCTGCGCGCATGTGGAACCTCATAGTGGTATGTGGCTCTCTCTCTGTGTGTGTGTGTGTGTGTGTGTGTGTCTGTTAGTGTGTTTGTGTGTCTTTATGTGTGTGTGTGTGTGTTGGGGTTGGTGTGGCTGTGTAAGTGTAAGTGTGTGATAGTGTGTGTCTGTCTTTGTGTTCGTTCGTGGTTCTACTCACAGCATTAAACACTTTTTCCGATACCCATTATATTATGGTTGGGTGCCGTACAGAATGATCTCACTGCCTTATAGTTAAATTGTGTTTTTTATTTGATGTTCGATCCACGTCGGGAGAGGTAGGCAGGGAGCAGTGTTGTCAGATAGCCGGCTGGCCCTGGTGTCTTGTGGGAGTAAGTCTCAGCCCCCAGGGAGATGTTGGCTACACCTGAATGCCAGGGCAATGACAAGGCAGCAGACACCTCTGATCCACTTGGCAGGACAGCGTCAAGCTGAACGGGTGCCATCCAACCCTCCTGAACTACATGCTTGGAATGCCAAGCAGTAAGAGATTAGACCAGTAAAAAAGAAAAGAAAAAGGAAACTATTTTTGGCAGTCTAACTTTTATTATATAAATGTCATCGCATTTGGGGAGGATAATTCACCTACGTTTTTATACTGTCATTTATATTTGGGTCAAATTTATGCCCTAGAAACTGCATTTAACGTGTCATGTGGTGAATTAACAAAGCGGATGACTGAATTTGCGTACCTTTTCGTTTTCTGTCCAGATGTGAACTAGAACAGCTACCTGGTAGTGCTATCACTGCATTAGTGTCATTCTATACTTTTGGCCCAGCTGGTAAAGTGCACTCTCACAGGGAAAAAAAATCTAGACATTCTATTCCTTCATTTTTCATGTCCAGTGCTATTTTTGAATCATAAAAAGCTTTTTTGGCCAATTCTTACTGAGCGCTTTTGACCCATATTTCTGTACATGGGCCCTGTCATTGTTCACTATATAATAACACCTTCAAACACTGCAGCTGATCAATGAGGATGGTTTAAATGGCAGTCGAGCACATTTCAGTTAGCGCGATTTAGCTGAAATGGATTGAACCAACCGACATGGGGCCCTTTCTAAACTCTGCTAATCTCCTCTCCTCTCCCAGTTGTCCTACGGCTCCAGTTCTCCCGCTCTCTCCAACCGGCAGCGCTTCCCCACCTTCTTCCGTACCCACCCCTCCGCCACCCTGCATAACCCCACCCGCGTGCAGCTCTTCCAGAAGTGGAAGTGGACCAAGATCGCCACCATCCAGCAGACCACAGAGGTCTTCACCTCAGTGAGTGATCCATCTTGCATGTATGCCATAGGCTGTTACAACCCAGATTACTGTGGTTTGTTTAAATTGTCACATTCCCCATCGTGGGGGAATGCTGGTGGACACGGCAAAGAAAGCAATAGCAGGTAAAATGGTTTCATATTTTTCATTTCCTTTCCCTCCCTTATCTCTACTTATCCATCCTAACATCTCTTTCGTTCCCTCTGTGTCTGTCTTGCTGGCACCTGCTGTCTGTTGGTTCTCTCCTTCATTCTGTGACCTCTACCTTTTTTGTGTCCTCCACCCGATGCTCTTCATGTCAACATCATTTCTGTTTCTTGAAATCACTGTTTCCTCTGCTAACCTCCTCTTCCTTTTAACACCTATATCATCTGTCTCATTGATTTTCTGTTGTGCTTTCTATATACACTATTTGTATGTCACTTTGGATAAAAGCGGATGCTAAATCACTGAGATATGAAATAAATAATGCCAAATTTCTCCTTCTTGATTATTGTGATTATTCCATATTGTGATTTCCATCCATCCTATCTCTTACTATCTTTCTTCCTCTCGTTCTCTCGTTCTTTCTCTCTCTACCTCCTGCCTCACTCCCATCACCTCTTCCTGTCACTCCATTGTAATTATCTCTCTCCCCCTCTCCTCCTCTCTGTCTGTCGGTGTGTGTGTGTGTGACAGACTCTGGATGATCTGGAGCAGAGGGTGAAGGAGGCAGGCATCGAGATCAGCGTTCGCCAGAGCTTCCTCACCGACCCCGCTGTGGCTGTCAAGAACCTCAAGGTGCCTTCACTCCTCCTCCTCCTCCGTCTCCCCTCCTCCCTCCACCTTTCTTCCACCCCCCCTCCCCTCCATTTATCCCACTGGCTGCCATGGCAACTGCCAGGTGATTGAACACGGGAGATCAATCAGGGCCAGTCTGGAGAACACACCCCAGAGAGAGCTCACACACACCATTACAGCAGAGAAGTAGTGGCCTAGACCTGGCCTGCCACGCATAATCACCAGCCGTACCACTGCCAAAACACAGGCCGGGCCTTTAATGTAAATCTAGACTTTTGTGTACAAAAGAATCCAGTCAATTGGGGCATACCGCTTACTCTGAACCCCTACCTCCGCCCTTTACCAGCCCCACTCCTCCCCCTCCCCTCCCCTTCTCTGTTCCCTCCCCTGTTCCCTCCCATCTTCTCCAATGTGAGCTTGGCTTACTTCCTGGCTGGCGCCTGCATGAGCATAACCGTGCCTAGTGTGCCGGCCTAGTTTTGGTGTGCAAGATTAATTGGCCTTCACAGGAGAAGCCGTTGTAACTGTGAGAATACAGCCCAGCGGAGAGAGGAAGTTGGAAGATGTGCGTAGCGACGGCGGGCCCAGGACTGCTCCTCGACACCTACGTAGACTCCAGGGCCATTAGCTCGCTAGATTTGCTTTCCGTCTCCTGAGCAACTCTTTGTCTTTTTTTTTCTTCCAAATCCCTAGCGCCAGGATGCCAGAATCATAGTTGGCCTCTTCTATGAGACGGAAGCCAGAAAAGTGTTCTGCGAGGTGATTTCTTTTTTCTAATTTAGTTTTCAGTAAAAAAATACAATAAATACAGACTCTGCAGATGGTTGTCAGTGCGTACTTTAGGACCATTTTTCCAGTTTGAACTCTTTGTCCAGTGTGCCCAATCTGTCTTTACACTCAGCTTTTTGTTATCTCTCTCTTCCACACCTCACACATGCCCTATTCTCCCCCCATCCTCCCTTCCTCTGTACCATGGGATAGGTGTACAAGGAGAAGCTGTTTGGGAAGAAGTATGTCTGGTTCCTGATTGGCTGGTATGCGGACAACTGGTTTAAGATCAAGGACCCCTCCATTAACTGCACCATTGAGCAGATGACAGAGGCTGTGGAGGGCCACGTTACCACGGAGATAGTCATGCTCAACCCAGAGACTGTACGAGGGGCCTCCAACTTAGTAAGTCCTTCAGTCACCCTTTCCTACATTTCAGCACTTGCTTGCCTGACTAGCATTGACAAAACGGTTTCTATTGTGGCTGCATTCAAGTCAATGCCTAGTCAGCAGCAGCTATAGGGGGTGGGAGAGTTTTATTGTGGCAATCGTATTATATTTACTGCAGTATGTATGAGTAATTTAATCACTTACGGTATGATTTGCACATAAATATTTATCACTGCTTTTATTGTGATATGAGGTACCTATTTTAGGTTATTAAATGACCGTGTCGTTTTCCCTCAAGCTAGTCATCCCTGGTGTAATGACCTTTTCTAATACAGACTCCTGCCCCGAATGTTAGAGCCTGAGGATGATGTTCAAGCTAACTCAAGTGTCTTATTAGCTTACACTTTGAAGTTTCACATCATAGCAGATATTTTTGATTCTGCTCATGTGCCGTGAGCTGTCGTGTCACTGTCCAGGCATGAAGTACCACCGAGTTTGGCTTCAGAGCTCTGATAAAACCCAGTGGAGACTTGAAGTTGTTGACGTTCAGGGCACGTCACACTGAAGTGCAGGTGACTGAAGAGGGGACCATTAAAATGCAGAGCCTCTTTTATTGATCATAGGCCCGGTTTGGTGACACGCGCGGCGTGCACCGTCGCTTCCTGTTTCTCCCGGGGCCAGTGGCGCGGCGGCAGTGACAGATCCAGCTGCTCGCTGCCCGGAGGGAGCATGGCATGTACAGCTGGGAGCACCAGTTTGACATCCTGTTCCCCAGCGGGAACAGGCCTGGATAGGGTCCAGATGTTCTGCAAGGCACCAGGGACCTTCATGCATACATAACAGCCTCCCTCCCCCACGTCCCCCACATCCTCTTCTCTTCTACCCAGCCCTACGACCCACCTCCGCTCCCTGCCCTGGCCCAGGGGCCGCCGTGCCCATAGAACAACCCCAGTTGCCCAGATGGAACCTCATTCCATCGCCCTCACGCCACCTGCCACCCTCTAACCCCCACAGCCTGTGTTCTGACTTTGCACAGAAATATATCAATCCCTTCACCTACTCACGCACCACCCATCTTCCAACCCCCATTCCAGCCTTCATTTGGCACCTTTACTTATACCCCACTTGCCAAAAATGTCATTCTGGACCGAGCAATTTACAGTACGATAGTCCCCACAAATTGGCTCAATGCCGTCATTATGTTCACTCCTCTCTTTGATGTGAGGCTCTTGAAAGGATTGGACGTTTCTGACAGAGCTGTTTACTGCTTTTAACAAGACGAGAATCGCTCACATCCATTCCCACCCCCCCCCCCTTTCTCCTCCCGCCCCAAATGCACCTGTGTGGCACGCAGAGGTGACAGAGACGGCATTTTCATCAGCAGAGCGCTGTTAGAAATGGTGGCAAATCAGCTTCCGTATGCCCGCTGTAATAAAAGATGAGCGGAGCTGTGTTTTTTTTAATATATTTTTTTTATAGCTCATCCTTAATGGAGAGGGTTTCTCAAAGACGACGGCGTCTGAGACTGTCTGAAAGGGAGGTGTTAATTGTCATCACTTCAGACCGGGTTGACAGAGGACTTGACAAGGGAGTGGAAACAGTTCTACCTGCTCTGCATAATGCATTCTCTCTAGGACGAGCTCAGGGAAGGTTTCACATACCAGAGTAGAAGCCGGTCAACCATTAGACAGATGCTGGGTGAATGCTGGGTGACCTCTCGAAGACATCAAGAGGTTCATGTAATTATGCTGAAATAGCGAGGGGAAGAAAGCTCATTTCTTCCTCCAATTTACTCCTTTTATGAACAAGCTCATTTGGATGTTGAGGATTCTTTTGCTCCCACACTTAATCCCCGCTGACGTGTAATGGCTGGGACATGGGCTGAGCACTTGGGCTTGGCCCCCCGGGCGCCCACTGATGTAGATGCTTACTTCTTCAGGTTGCTCTGGGAGAAAGGACAGCAGGATGTGAAAGTCGAGTGTCTCCGGTGGTCTCTCCGGCATGTGTGTGTGTGTGTTCTGATGCTCTGTGTGTGTGTGTGTGTGTGCCACGGTTGTGAGATTTAGGTTTCTTCTTTTTTGATGTGTAAATGTTCTAACTCACATGCATGCACAACACACTCTCTCTCTCACACACACACACACACACACACACATTTACTTATACTTTATTTCATTTTGCTTCCCAAGACCTCTCAGGAATTTCTGGGTCAGCTGATGTCTAAGCTCGGGGGTAAGAACCCAGAGGAGACAGGAGGCTTCCAGGAGGCTCCTCTGGCTTATGACGCTGTGTGGGCCCTGGCTCTGGCCCTCAACAAGACGGTGGGGCCCCTCAAGGCAAAGGGCCGCAGATTGGAAGACTTCAACTACAACAACCGAGACATCACTGCCGAGATTTACCGTGCACTCAACACCAGCTCCTTCGAGGGAGTATCTGTAAGTGCATCGCCATTGTAGCAGGGAGGAGAAAGAGAGAGAGACAGGAGGAGGGATTGAGGGGGGAATGGCGAGAGAGAAGAATGGTGTATGATTTGAGCTCGAGGAAGAGGCTCTAACACAGTAAGGTGGTAGACATGTATTAGTGATGAACTCTGCTTTCTTCCAGGGTCATGTGGTGTTTGATGCTCAGGGTTCTAGAATGGCCTGGACTCTTATTGAGCAGCTACAAGGTAAACCTACAACTCGGAAACACTGGATTATAATCACTAATCTCACATTCTCTTGGTTACTCCGTATCATAATGTGTCCAGTGTGTCAGTCATGACAAATGGCCGACAGACTGGTCTGTACAAGGTCTTGTAGTGCCTTTATGGTTACAATACAAATCATACGCTTGGGTGACATATGACTCCTGTGGATACGTTTGTTTATAAAAGTTTAAAGAGTGGCTTTTGCAAGGTGAAAGGTTTACACTGGGGTTTTGTTGAAGTCACACTGTACTTAGGGCCTTCACAATGAGGTCTCACTGTTTTCCCCTGGTGCAGTTGTACTCTCCAACTAAAATTACAGAATAATTTGAACATGTGCATAAAAAGTTAATATAGGTTCTTGAATATTTCATTGGAAGTTGGAGGGTTTCATAAAAAGAGACTTTTATGTCGCTTCCAAATTAACTTTTATGAAATGCAGAAGTTTTTACGTCATTTCAATGAACCCAAGCCAATCCTCACTGCCATTCTGTTTCTTGGGAGAAGAAAAAAAAAAGAAAACTGCTGCCATGTCAAAAAAAGAAAAATATGAAAAACTAATGCAGCAAGGACAGTTTTTGAAAGGGTGTCATGCCTTCTTTGGAAAAGACTGTCTGGCGCAGTCATCCCCAATCTCTCACCTCATTCTGCCTCGCTCTCTCAGTTCAGGATGTTTCAGCGTCCTACTTGTCTCAGTAAGTTACAATCAATCTGTTTTCTCTTCTTGTTTTCACATGCATGCCAGCCTATGTTCTGTACAATAGTTGAGGGGAACATAATAAGTACTAAGAGCCACAAAAAAAATAGAACTTTGTATCTCCAGGACCCCAAGGCAGAGAACTAACAGGATGTCACCGTTGTACAGACTTGTTCTAACGCCAAGGCAGGATTGGCTCTGTCCTGCATCAGTAATGACTACCCTGGTTCTCGGCTGTGCCCGTCATATACACGACGAGGATGTGGTCTGTGTCATTCAGACAGGACTAATTTCTGTTGCCATGGTGGCCAT
Source organism: Osmerus eperlanus (assembly GCF_963692335.1). Classification (NCBI taxonomy): domain Eukaryota; kingdom Metazoa; phylum Chordata; class Actinopteri; order Osmeriformes; family Osmeridae; genus Osmerus; species Osmerus eperlanus. The sequence goes on from NC_085037.1 coordinate 9,597,413, forward strand.
GCCAGCCTCTTCTGTCAGAAGGCGATGGCAATCGTCTTATCTCTGCTAGCGTTGGCTCCTGCCTGCAAGGCAGCGTTTCACAGCCTGAGTTTTGATCACAGCGCCTGTGTTCCTGTGTTCAATCTGTTTGTGCTTTGTGTCTCCCTGACAGTGCGGCACTGTGGGACTGTGTTAAAAGCGCCTTTTTTTGTGGGGGAGAGGGTGTGTGTGTGTGTGTGGGGGGGCTGCTGAAAATGAAGCTTGTTTTCCAAATTTCCTTTCAAAGTGCTGGCCCAGCAGTCCAGAAAAAGCAGGTTGAGTTTTGATTTACAATCCCTTTGAGGATTGATGATGAATCGTAGTGGCGTTTGCCCTGGACCGTTTTAGGCGCTTTGGTAACAAGAACAACAATGTGTAGACTAAGTGGCACATCAGGTGTTCTATCAAGCTTCTCTCTCCACTAAAATGTGATGTTTGACAGACAGGCTTTCCTACCCCCCCCCCCCCATCCCCTCTTCCCCCCTGGCAGGTTGTGTGAGTTGCGGCATTTAGAGAATGCTTGAGTTCTCCGAGAAGGGCTCTGATTCGCCCCCGCCCTTCTCCGCCTCTCCGTGTTGCCGTTTTCAGAGCGACTGTTCCCCAGGGACGCTGGAAGTTGAGCGCAGTAATTACAACTAACGAACAGCTGATAATTATAATGGTTTTTCACTTGAGCTCATTTCTGGTTGTTTTGGGTGTTTGGGGCCCCCTGAGCTTGGTTTGGCCCCGGCCTGTCCCTTCCCAGTGGCATTGCAGAAATATTACTGTTATTATACAGTAGATGGCCTTCTGAGACCTGGGGATGTCAAATACCGGCGGATATTCAAAGCTCAAGTCATTTTTTCCAGTTTAAAAAGATTTATGGATTTATGAAACAGTATTCTCAATAAAGGATCTTGGTTTTGGGAAACACAGTTTGTCTGACGATTGTACCTACTGTTACTGTATGTAAATCAGTCAAAATAATTGAAAATGGAATATTCATGTTCCAATCCTGGTTCCAGGTTTGTGGTCTCGGGAAGTAGCTGTTTCTCCAGAGTTCTGTGTATCTGTTTGTGTGCATGTATGTACGTGCATGTGTGTGTGTGTGTGCATTTGTTTTTATTTATGATGTGGTGACACTGTCCCCCCCCATCCTCTCTTTCTACATAGGAGGGAGTTATAAGAAGATTGGATACTACGACAGCACTAAAGGCAATCTGTCCTGGTATGGGAATGACAAGTGGATAGGTGAGCCACATTTATCTTTCTCATCCCTCCTTTATTTTCCTCTTCATCACTGTCCATTGCACTCCCTCTCTTTTCCCATCTCCCCTCATCTCTTATCCCTCCACCTCTTCTTCCCATTCCCTGTCTTCCGTTTATCCTGCCTTTGTCATTTACTTTAAGCCCTCCTCTTCATCGCTCCTTCCTTCTTCCTCCCCCTCTTGTACAGTTGGCTAAGAAATGTTCATCAATCAATCAGTCAGCTTTTATTTAGCATGTCGTCAGTGAGGATAGCGACGCTCCACTTAGCTTTGCACTGCTCAACAGAAAGCAAAATGATCGGGCCATGAAAACTGCCACTGGCTTTAATACACAGCATAAATTGAGCGGGCACAGTGATGGGACCATGTGCTACAGAGCAACAGCGGGAAAATTCATTTCATTAACTAATTAAACATGATGACCAGTTCAAGGCGTTGACAGGAAGAAAATGAAGGGAAGATGCCTGCTGACAGTCAAAACAAAGCAGAGCAATCTGGGCAGCAATTTAAGTGGAGTCGGTTCCGTGACCTTGGATGTTGAAGAGTAAAATGGTCTTGCCTAATCAGTATGGGAGCCTGGTGTACAGCCCTGTCAGTTATGTCTTCCTGGGCTCCCGGCAAACGCAGATAGAAAAGTGCTTAATGGTTCGAAAACAGTTTATGTGCATTGTACTATGGAGGCTAGCGTGGAATTGGAATATTAAAAATACTGAATGCTTCCAGTAAACCAGATGTAATTAATCTTTTGTTCCTCTCAGCACTTTCTTATTATTATTTACCTTTTTAATTAATTGGTGATTATAACTAAATGAATGTCGCTGAACAGATTAGTTCCTTGGCAGCAATTTGAAACAAAGGGGATTGGATTGTCTTAATAAGGAGGCTGCAATCTCTGTTTGTTTCCAAGGCTTTGGTCTGTAAGGCCATCTCACTGTCAGGCAGGCTGGTGTCTGGTCTTTGAAGGTCATCATGTGCTTGGTGCCAGCTAATCCAGCTGCCTATGCAGAAACTGTTGTGTGTACATAAATACATAAAGGTATTTAAAGAGGTACATAAATCCATGTGAGACATGTTCTCTACTCATGTGGCATCTGCCTTTCAGCATCCCCAGCCCTTTGCCAGGATCAAAAAGCCCTTATAGCCCCTCGCCGCTTGCCCCCACCCCCTCAGTGCACCAGCAATGAGTTGCCTGTCTGTTCTCAAATGTTTGCCTTCATCTCAGAGATGATGACTCAAGAGCTAAGCTGTAATTTCCCAGGTGTCCCCTTTTGTCCTTCAGTCGGTTAGTGTTTGACGTCACGTCGGACCCATTGTGGCAGAACAAAAATGTCTAGGAGAGCAGCGATATTTGGGTTCCATGCCAGAAACGCTTCCCAGGCCATTGCAAAACTGTCTGGGAGTCAAGCTTTGTGTTGTTTTTCGCACCAGAGTTATATCAAGGTTACCTTCCCGCAATCTAGACTCCCCTGGCTGGGTTTTGTCCCCCAGAGTGTGTGTGTTCATAGGGGACATTCATAGGCAGATAACCTTTCGTGTTGCTGACGTTAAGATGCTGGGTCATGCCACCTGCGTTGGGCCCGTCAGCCCTGGGGGTGGTGCCATCTGTGTGTGCAGACAGGTCATCGGAGAAAGCAAGGACCCTTGTTATCTCCATGACATAAGTGTCCCGGCGAGGCGAGGTGTCCTTCTTTCTTCGAGAACGGTCACCAGAGGCCAGCATCTTCCTCATGCCACTGCCCACCCCGTGGCACCCGCAACCAGCCTCTCGCCTCTCGCCAGTCTGGGAACCGCTCTAAAAATAACTTTGTCGGCAGTGACGTGACAGAATAGGGCCTCTTGAAGGAGATGGTGACTTTGTTCCAGATTGGTCGCCACGTGTTGAACCGGCGCATAGCTTGAGTTTGCTCAACCTTTGCGGAGATGTGTGTCTCTATCTCGATCTCTCCTTCCCTCTTTATATCCCTCTTTCTCTCTATCACTATCTCTCTCTCTCTCTCTCTCTCTCTCTCTCTCTCTCTCTCTCTCTCTCTCTCTCTCTCTCTCTCTCTCTCTCTCTCTCTCTCTCTCTCTCTCTCTCTCTCTCTCTCTCTCTCTCTCTCTCTCTCTCTCTCTCTCTCTCTCTCTCTCTCTGTGGGTCGGCCAGTGAGCCCCTCTCAGAATCACTATCATGGCAGAGGGGCTGAGAAACAAGCCAATAGAATCAGGGTGCCAAATAAAAAATGACTGGCCTCTGCCTTGCTCTTTTAAAGCGCAGCAACACCCTGCCCCCTCCTTTCTATTCTCGTATCTGTCTCTGTATTATTCTCTCTGATCTCTTTTTCTCCCTCTGGTCTCTCCGTCTCTTCCTCGCTCTCTAGAACTAATTTTGTCTCTCTTTCTAGCACCGTATCCCTCTCATGCTCTCACTGACTATTTTATTTGCCAGCATTTTTTCACACTCTCTCCTTTCCTCCCTCGTTCGATTGGTCACCCTGACAACCACTGCATCGCTGCTTTCCTCTCATATCGCCGTGGCAACCATTATGGAGCCCGGTCGCCATGGTAACACACTGTCCCGATTCTACCATCAAGGGCAGGAAGAGGTATTACAGGGAGAGCACGGCGCCCCAAAGGACAGAACGCAGCGCAAATACACACACACAACACACACACATTCATACACACACACGCACAGTGTATTTAGGGGTACATTCAAACTCGGCACACATTCTCAGACGTGCACACAAATCCTTGTGGGATAGAGAGGCAGCTAGGCTCCCTTGCGATTTAGTCTGACTATAGTACAGTCAAGTCTGTAGAGAGTCATTAGAATGGGCAAGCTTTTGAACTGAGCTTCTCAAGCACACCAGCTACATCAAATCGTGAAGCAGTTACTGTATAATACATCAGCTTCTCCATATCAAGCGCAAACAGACTCAACTCCATACAAACAGTGTAGAGTAGATCTGACTCTGAAACTCCATGGCAACGGGCTTCTGTGGAAATAGAACCCCCCCCCCAGCCCTCCCTGTTACTATTATGACCTCAGAACTCCATGGCAACATGCTCATATTAACATCTCAGTCAAACATGGCAGGCTTGTGTGCTGAGATCTTACCCAGCTCAGCCTGAGGCCCTGCCTTATCTGAAGCAGCTTCTGATCTGATCTGGGAACTTCTCAAAAGTGAGATGCACACTAACCCCCCCCCCCCCCCCCCATCCTACTAAACTAGCACCATTGTAAACATGTGCATTATTATATTTATAATGTGTATTATTATATCCACATCACATCAGTGTTCATTGCTGTTGCATGGATACTTAATGACAATTCCATAAAGAGGATGCAAGTGGTATCTTGCAACCATGCTTGTATAAATGGTACCCACTAGGGGGATGGGTATAGCTTAGTGGTTAGAGCAGGTCAAATCCTCCCCAGTATATTGTTTTTGATTAAAATGGCTGCTAAATTAATACTTCATTATTATTACCTGAAAGCTCAATGTGGTATCAGAAAGCTGCATCAGGGCTATGACTATAGGGCAGGGCTGGGACTGGGTAGGCAAGAGCTGGCACTAGGTAGGTCAGGGTTGGGTGTAGGTAGGGCAGAGTGGGACTAGTTAGGTCAGAGTGGGACTAGGTCGGTCAGAGTGGGGCTAGGTCGGTCAGAGTGGGGCTAGGTAGGGCAGGGCTGGGACTAGGTAGGTCAGTGTGAGACTAGGTAGGGCAGGGCTGGGACTAGGTAGGTCAGTGTGAGACTAGGTAGGGCAGGGCTGGGGTGATACAGGGTGTTGCTAGGCATGGCTGGGACATGACAGGCCAGGGCTGGGCAGCCTGGCCAGGGCTCTTGTGAGAGAGAGATGTCTCCCTCCCGCTGTGCTAGATGCTGACACAGATACAAGGAGAAAAGGACGGGGTCGCAACATTCACTTATGAGAATCTATCTACCTCGAACAGAAATGGGTCGCTGCTATCCTCAGCTTTCACACTCTGATTTTATCCTGTCTGTTTTGCTCTCTTTTTCTCTCCCTCTCTCTCTCTTCTTATCTTGTTACTTGATTCTCTTGAACTTGTTCCCCTCCTCTTAGTAATGTGTATTTGTTTTTCCCACTCTCCCCATCACCATTTTACAACCAATCCCTTCTCCTTTTTCTTGTCTCTCTCTGTCTTGTCATTTTCTTCTTCATCTTTTTCCTCCCTCACCCCCCATATTTTGCTTTCCCTCCTATCCTCCCTCCCTCTCCCCCCACTCCATCCTACTACACAAGGCTCATTTCTGCTGGCTTTGGTCCCATGTCGACTTTAATCCAGTGTTTGTGTACTCTCTTTGTCTTGTCTGTGAACGCTAAATGAACCCTGTTGACGGAGTGAAGGGCTACACTTACTTCCTTAAATTATGTGGTCATGCTGATGCTCTTCAGCAGCGCTAGGCACTAACTTTACACTGGCCAGGCCAGGCCAGGCCAGGCCAGGGGCTGTAGCCACAACTGGAAGGCTTTTTACGCTGTGCGCTGGATTAGCTAATGACCTTTCTGACATTTCTCTTGACCCTGAAGCAGGGATGTTCTCTCTCTGTCTCTCTTCCTACAACCCTTCCTCATTTCTTGATTTCTTGTCTTGTGGTCCTCCTGACTGTTTCTTTCCCCTTCTCGACCTGGTTCCAGGGCCAGGACCCCCTGCAGATCAGACTGTGGTCATCGAGGAGTTCCGTTTCCTCTCCCAGAAACTCTTTGTGTCTGTGTCAGTGTTCGCTGGACTGGGAATTCTACTGGGCATTGTCTGCCTCACGTTCAATATTTACAACAGCAACGTCAGGTATGCAAACACACAAGCTGTCCACTTTGAAACTTGCATACGGCTGGCTTTAACAGGTCCAAGATAAGCCAGAAAAAAATGGGGCGAGAATTATACTTTTAGAAAATGTTTCACGGTTGGGAAGTGTTTTTTTTTCTAAATATCTGCTGAGCCTATCAAAATTGATCTGTGTGATATTCACAGAGCTTAATATAAACGGCACAGTGTATTATCTGGTGTGACTTTTCCAAGCATATTCGGATTATATGCCTGACGTTGGAATCCAAACTTCGTTTGCATTCCGAACGGATAGCTAATATCCTGAACTCAGTGACAGTCTCATCTGAATACTGAATGCCTCACTGATAGAGTGACAGGCAGGCACCATTGTGTGTCTGCGTGTGTGTAGAGGCAGATAGAGAATTTGACAGCTAGACACACGCCTTTATGTGTGTGGGCACGTGTGTATATAATATTCTAGTCCCAAGGTGTTACAGCCTTGTGTGTGTGTGTGTGTGTGTGTGTGTGTGTGTGTGTGTGGGTGTGGGTGTGGGTGTGGGTGTGGGTGTGGGTGTGGGTGTGTGTGTGGGTGTGCTATATGGGTGTGTGTGACAGGTACATCCAGAACTCACAGCCCTATCTGAACAACATGACTGCGGTGGGGTGTATGATGGCCTTGGCAGCTGTGTTTCCCCTGGGCATCGATGGGCTGCATGTCCACAGGAAGCAGTTCCCTGTTGTCTGCCAGGTACAGGAAGAAAAGCCCACCACTGATGCATTGTGGGGGATGCTTGAATCTGTGTTCTAGGCATGTCAAGGTCATGGCAAAGCAAAGTGCCTCTCTAAAAAGGCAGAGCAAGGCTTTCTGATGTTAATAAGCATTTGATGGATTAAAGCTGCACAATTATAAGACATTTAATTTCTTTGCTCGCAGTTTCGCCTGTGGTTGTTAGGCTTAGGCTTCAGTCTGGCCTACGGAAGCATGTTCACCAAGATCTGGTGGGTCCACACCGTCTTCACCAAGAAGGATGAGAAGAAGGACAAGAGGAAGGTAAATTGGAAAGAGCGTGTCTGGGAGGTAACGGAGCGAGAGGCCCTTCAGGAGAGAACAATTAACTGAGTTGCTGGCTCCGGGGTTAGGCTCAGTTTTATCACCATCTCAGCCAAGGGCACCCTACGTGCCCAGAAAATGATGTATTCCCCAATGATCATTTCACACGTATTCATTTTATTTCCTTACCCCTTTCTTTCTCTCTCCCTATCTCTCCCTCACTCTTTCTCTCGCTCCCCCCCTCTTAACTTTTCTATCTGTCTATCTATCACTGCTTCTCCCTCTCTTTGCTCCTCTCCATTTCTCTCCATCACTTCCTCTCTTTATCAAAATCTCTCTCACTCTCTGCTTCGCCCTCTCTCTCTTGCTCTCTCTTCCTCTCATTCCCTCCCCCCATTTCTCTTAGATCTGTAGCCAGCCCTTAGAGAGACTGCTAACCTCATGCCTGCCCTTGAATGTTCTAGAACTTCCATTAGTCCAGTCCCCCGAACCACTGATTCTCAGACCCCCCCCCTCCCTCCCCAATTGGCCCCATATCTTTATACCTCCCCCAATCAGAGTCTTCCACAACGCCTTCCACCCCTCTTGCTAATATATTCTACTGCCATTTAGAGGGACGTGTCAAACATCACATCTTAAAGAGGCTTCTCCAGCTGCGAGGCGAGAGTGAAGGAATACTCCAAGCTGGGAGATAAAGCCCATTACTGAATATGTATGAATATCCCTAGCATGAGAGCCTATCTGGGGGGATTATATTATCGAGAGCCATGTCAGAACTGATTGAGTTCATTTTGAATCACTTAATTCCAGAGCTGAGACTGCTGTAGCCAGAGCAGCCCCAGATCTAGACCCAGACCCCAACTCGGATTCAGCCCCTGCCCCGGCCCTTGTTCTAGCTCCAGCCCCCAGCCTCTAACCCCTGATCCAGCCTGAGGCCCTGCCTTCCCCTGGTACATCTCGATAGGACGCTGCACCATTCAAATGGAAATGTTCCGCTTGGCGCAGCCGTGTTTTGAAGCTGCCGTCGATGTTCGTTTTGTGCTTTGATTTCCTCTGCTTGTGTGATACCTCTCCAACAACGAGTTGTAGCTTTTTGGGCGTTGTGAGATAATACTCATAAGAAGCTTTGAAATACAAGGAATCATGTATTTTGTAATGGGATAAGATGCTGTGGAAATGTGTGGGACAAATGTGGTCTGTTTGAGGCAGATAATGTGTAAAATGTATTTTCTGCTGTCCTGATGTCCTCTACATTAGCTGGTTATAATACCTTTATTTACAGAGCACTGGAATGCAGAGTGGATGAATCCATCCAGGAATGAACACCTATCTACATTGCAACTGATGAGGAACACCGTCTTACCACTGCCTCTAGCTAGAACTAAAAGAAAGCACAAAAAAGGATAATGCACCAAAATCAATCCCCACTTTTCAGTTCTGTGCCTCACAAGTTTTCTTTGTTGTAAGAAGTATGACATTTTAAGGTTTTATTTTTTTCCTATTGATCGCGTCACGGAGCTCTGCTCACGGTTTGATTTTGGCTTTCCGTCTTTTCTCTGTTCATGGCCAAACGCTACGGGCCGATTGAATTGGCCTTTTAGCGATGGATCATTGTTTTCTCGTCAAGAGCAGGCCAGTCTATTTATGGCGCTATAAATCCCTCCCTCAAACATCAGAACTGTGTGTGTGTGTGTGTGTGTGGGGGGGGGGGGGGTCGGGGAGGGGGGGATTTGGACAGTCGGATGTGACCGATCCTCCTGTGTATCAGCAGCACCTGGAGCCATGGAAGCTGTATGCCACTGTGGGGGTGTTGCTAGGCATTGACGTGCTGTCGCTGATGATCTGGCAGATTGTGGACCCGTTGCACATCACAGTGGAGGTACAGTATAGTACAGAACACTACAGTACGCCCCTCCATAGCCTGGCCCCTTATTCACCCTGCTGTAGTCTCTGTTTGCACTGCAAGCAAATACAAGTTATTCGAATCAATGAATACATAAAATAAGACTTGGAAAAATTTGTAGCGCAGCATATTGTTGTTAGGTACCGTGAGTTATGTGAGATGAGGTATTGCCTTGGTATTCTGTCTCTCTTACGCTTTCTCTCTCACTCTCTGTTTCTGTCTTCTTCTGTCTTCCCATGTGAGCAGAAGTTCACCCGGGAGGCCCCTAAAGGGGACTTGGATGTTCTGATCCAGCCTCTGCTGGAGCATTGCAGCTCAGAGAAGATGAACACTTGGCTGGGTAAAGAGAAGAATGGTCTTCACTGATCTATTTATCGCTCCTCTGAAAACAGTAGATCTTCCCTGGCATGACCAAAACGCCTCTAAAATTAATCTCCCTCTCTCTCCTTTCCAGGGGTTGTGTATGGCTACAAGGGCTTGTTGCTCCTCCTGGGGATCTTCCTGGCTTATGAAACCAAGTCCATATCCACCGAGAAGATCAACGACCACCGAGCTGTGGGGATGGCCATCTACAACGTAGCCGTGAGTCCGCCTTCCCGCTGTGCGTACGTGTGTGAGTGCGGCTGGTGTAGAGAAGGTGGCGCGTGCTCACGTGTCCGCCCTCAAAGATTGTTTCTCTGTTTGCCCTTTCAGTGCATCTCCGGCTGCTGTGCTAATGTGCTCGCCAGTCATTTGCCTTTCTCTATGCTGTGTGTTAGTCTGAGGACTGTGTCTTTCACTAGCAATCTCTCTGTAGCGCTTCCCCTCTTCAGGCATGTGTCCTGTCCTCCTCTCAGCCCTTCTCCCTTGATTTCGTGCTCTGGCCAAGAGGCACTCTAGTTCTCAGTGGTATAGCTCACCTCTAGACATATTTTTCACCCTTAATGAGGAGGGAACTAGCTAGTGGGGCTTTCAGCATGGGTTATCTGTCCTAAATGACTACACTAGGGTGTAGGAGGCTGAACATGGTCCAAATAGGAAGTCATATGAGAGGAAACTGGGAGGGCTTTCCTCTCATCAGGGGGAATAAAGTCACACGTCAAGGTTTTTCCCCTCACGCCCCCCCCCCCCCACACACACACACACACTTACTCATTCACATACACACACAAATGCGCACACACATACACATGCACACTCTAGTACACATACCAGAGGGGAGACTGTTTCTGTCAGCATCTCTTGAGGATTCTTCAGTCTTGGACCCAGTGTGATCTTCAAAGAACTCCCATCCCTACACTTCCGTAATTGGTTAGCCCCTTCTGTCCGGAGGTGCTCAAGATAAAGAAGTGAATAAAATGCTTAATGCCTAACGAAAGAAAGAGACAGTTTGAATGCATCCGATTTTCACTAGGCAAATTGCAAAAGTAGCCTGTTCTGTATGCCAATTTGCCCTACTTAAATGTGGTGTTTCATATTGGTTTGTAATACCAATCTTCAGTCGCCTTGCCGTTTTAGCTCTGAGCTCTGACACCATGTTTAATCAACAGCGTCCCCAATATGGCGGATTTCCTCTTTCTCGTCTTCGTCGTTGTTTTGTTAAATTCCTCTCCAAGGATTATCCATTATGCATTGAACCCAATTTAAGATTATGCTCAGTGAGAGAATTGCAAATTGGGTCTGCAAAAAAAAAAAAAAAAAAAAAAAAACTGCCTGTGCACTCACTCCTCTCTTCCTCTCCCTTCATCTGCTTTTGATGAATCGTGGCCCAGCAAATCGCCCTCTCTGTAAAACAAATTAGACTGATCCTACACCCCCCCTCCACACACATACAGCTGCACATGCCCTCACTCTATTTATGAAATAAACGACAAGAATGGGAAGAACACTGTCCACCTGCTCATTCTGGAGCAAAAACAAATAGGCACGATTAATTAAAGATTAATCACAGGGGAGCAATTAACATTCTGGGGCTAATCATTTCCCCCAAAATAGCCCGCGTGCGGAAATGATGGCAGGTGTAATGATATGGAACGTTTTTCGTGGATTGTCTTGGATTGTGTTTGCGCCATGAGATTGTCCTCTCGGCTGTGACCTGTCTATGTAAGTAATGACCCGGCAGAGAAAATACGGCCTCTGTTGATGTCCGGACGTTCTTTTCCATTTGCGAGATTTTGCTGGTTTTGGAGAGAGATGACTGACTGTTGGTCAATATGTATCGATTTCAAACAAGCCGTCCTGCCTCTGTTCGCTCTCTCGTTTTTCATCCTCCCTCTTTCATTTCTTCTCTCTCTACGCCCTAACCCTTTGTCTCTCCCTTCTTCCTCTTTCAAACTTACATTTTCTCCCTCACGGTATTTCTCCTGCTGCTTTTCTTGCTATTTATCCTGCACCACTTCTTTCTCCATGCCTCCCTCCCTTCCCTTGTCCTCCCTCCCTTCTCCTGGCCTCCTCTCTATCTCTGTCTCTGTTCTAGGTGTTGTGTATGATCACGGCTCCAGTCACCATGATCCTGTCGTCGCAGCAGGACGCCTCCTTTGCCTTTGCCTCGCTGGCCATCGTCTTCTCTGTCTACATCACCCTGGTGGTGCTCTTTGTCCCCAAGGTAACACAAGATGGCCGCTTTCCCACTTGTCCTGCCCTGTTAAGCTCCCATGTAAACGTCAGATGAAATGAAAAGCCTTTCATCTGGGATCTAAGTAGCTCAATGATTTTATATGTAATAACTTCAGTCTGTTAGATGGCTGTCTTGGCCGCGCTGCTGCGTCAGCAGAGATATAGACCTCCCTGTTATCTGGCCCGTCTGCCTGAGCAAGTGCCTGTCTTTCTCTCTTTTTTCTTTCTTTTTCTCTGCTTTCTCTCTCTATCACACTCTATTTATTTGTCTTTATTTCTCTCTTTTTGTCCTCTCTCTCTCTCACTCTATTTATTTGTCTTTATTTCTCTCTCTTTGTCTTCCCTCTCTCTCTCTCTCACTCTATTTATTTGTCTTTATTTCTCTCTCTTTGTCCTCTCTCTCACTCTATTTATTTGTCGTTATTTCTCTCTCTTTGTCCTCTCTCTCTCACACTCTATTTATTTGTCTTTATTTCTCTCTGTGTGTCCTCTCTCTCTGTGTGTCCTCTCTCTCTGTGTGTCCTCTCTCTCTGTGTGTCCTCTCTCTCTGTGTCCTCTCTCTCTGTGTGTCCTCTCTCTCTGTGTGTCCTCTCTCTCTGTGTGTCCTCTCTCTCTGTGTGTCCTCTCTCTCTCTGTGTGTCCTCTCTCTTTGTGTGTCCTCTCTCTCTGTGTGTCCTCTCTCTGTGTGTCCTCTCTCTCTGTGTGTCCTCTCTCTCTGTGTGTCCTCTCTCTCTGTGTTGTCTGTGCTGAAGATGCGTAGGCTGATCACGCGGGGCGAGTGGCAGTCTGACACCCAGGAGACCATGAAGACGGGCTCGTCCACCAACAACAACGACGAGGAGAAGTCCAGGCAGCTGGAGAGAGAGAACAAGGAGCTGCAGAAGATCATCCAGGAGGTAGTCTTTAGATATGTGCTTCTGTTACTGCTTAGAAGAGATGGACAACTGGACTCAGTTGAGGTCATTGGGCCAAATTGATTCTAAATACCATTTAATCCAGGGCAAACTCACTCAAAGGAAAAATCGAAGTTTAATGAATCTGCTATTATTCCTGCTACTCTACCTTCTACTGGCAAATCTCCGAACTGCAAGAGATAGCCTCCTAACCTACCTGATCTCTACTCTGTAACTGTGTTTGACCTGTGTTTACAGAAAGAAGAAAGGGTGTCGGAGCTCAGAAACCAGCTGTCTGAGAGACAAGCCCTCCGCTCCAGAAGACGACCGTCCACCACCAACCAGAACCACAGCTCGACCCCTCTGCCCATTCTCCAGAGCGACCCCAAATCCCTGGTGCCCCCACCAGGCTACCCCCTCCCTGCCTCCGACAACCACTCGCTCCCTCCCTCCTTTTCCAATTCCTCCAACCTCTACCAGCCCGATGGGAAGATCAGCCGCAACAACTGTCACACCAGCAGGCTCCAGTTGCTCTACAAATGAGATGGAGAAGTGTGTGTGTGTGTTTGAGTGAGAAGTTGGGTTGAGTAGTGGTATGAGTCAGCGTTAAAATGAGTCAATGAGGGAGCACAAGAAAGAGAGATGAGTATGGTGAGGTAAAAGATGAAGGCGGATGTTGCAATGAGGGTGTTTAGAGGTGTCTGCAGTGGATGAGTAATCTATGAAGCAACATGTTGTGGAAATCAAATCCGAGCGGCCAAAAAACTACAACAAAGGAGCTGTCTTTGGATTAGGGGGACTGAGGTAGGTCCTGGATTCAGTCGGGGGGGGGGGGGGTAGAAAGCACATATTATTAGTTTTTTTTGTCTCCTTTTTTCCCCCTCTCCCCCTGGCTCCAAACGATTGAATTGCTACCATATTTCTGTGTTGATAGGAGGTTCTTTCTTTGTTCTAAGATTCCAAGTAAATCATGGTTATGCAGCTGTCTTCTCTGCATGATTAAGGAAGAGTCACCTGAGATTCGTGAATATATTGCTCAAGACTAAAGGGAGTTCTTTATTGTTCTTGCACATTTGTTGTAAATATTGTTACCAAAAGGTGTGTTTATGGACACTGCAAAGTAAGATATTGGCTATGAATAGAATACAGCAGACAGAGCTTTTAAACATCAACCTTTTGTTAGACCAGCGATTGATTGTAGGCTACACAAAAAGACCCTGCAAATGACATGTTTGGGTCATTTTGCATTGATCAACATTTTCCTATCCTATTTCTTTTAGTAAATGATCCTATTTTTCTCTGTTCAAAGAGACTAATGAGGTGTTTTTACACAATTCTCTCAAATGTTGCCATCCTCTCAGTTGGCTGAAGCATGCCAAGGGGATCCACTCATCTGCTGTGTGCTGATTATAGGGAAGACTCCCAGCTGCAAGATTTTCTCTGTGTGTTTGTCACTGCCGGTGAGAGCAGGTGAGCATAAGGTCTCTCTCTCTCTCTTCTCTATAATCCTTTCGGTGCCATGACTGTCATGGTGAAACACTTCTTGACAACCGCACAAATCTTCTGGCAAAGGGTTAGTTGAGTTGAGTTGTTGTGTTAGGCCACAGGTGCAGCTGTAAAAGGTCATGTGTCAGAAAGGTTGACAGGGACAGTAGAAAATAACCAAAACAAATATAGTTTTAGTAAGAGAGGGTGATTACACTTCAGCGTATAACCCACACTATGAACCAACAACAGTGAAATCAAATTACATCTTACCAGAACATTTGATGTGAGAATAAGTCTCAATATTTTCAGAGAGCGTAGCGCGGTGCTTAAAAATTTGAGTTTACACCATGATATGTTATGCTGCACAAGACTTCCAAGTGCATAGGTTTGTCATTGATTTTTTTTTAATCATCCTCTCCAGCTAAAAGCTTTAGATTCAATCAGGCCAGGCATAATCCAGTTAGTTCCTCCATGACACCTGCCATGTCTGAACCATCTCTTCTCAGGGTGGCTCTACTCTGCATAGAAAATTGTTCAAACTGTTAACAACTGGCAGGAGAATCCTCAAGCTATTCATTTAAGTGTGCCATAAAACAGTGTAGATCTCCTGGCTCTAATTAAACTAATACAACATGTTGCTGTAATATTTCCCCTCTAAACCAGCACAGCACCTCTGTTAAAGTTCAGCCTCCTGCATTGTGGTTTTTAGGTTTTGCTTTATTAATCAAAGAGAAAGAGAAAGGACTTTTATGGCACGTCTCAGAAGTAGGAAGACGCACTTCCCCTGCTTCTGTTTTGAGGTGACATTTGCACTCTGAAGTGAGTGGACTGTATTCATTACGTCTTTTGGGTTCTTGTTTTTGGTGAATCACAGTATTGATTGACAGAGACATGCCCTGCTACTCCCAACAGCCTGACGTCGTGCCTGTCTGTTTTAGCGGCAAGCTTCTTAATTGTAAATCACGTTTTAATCCCGACTTTTTAAGCTATTCATATTTCTTTTCAGGAGAGCATCACAGTCTAATACGCATGTGGTTCATACTCATAAACATTTGTGGCAACTGGAGTATGACTATGATTTTGTGCTGAACTCCCCTTAAGGCTTAGAGCTCCAGACCTGTCTCTTCCCAGCCACTCGTTCAGCCCAATGCTCTGTTGTCTCGCAGCTTGCATCATCTTTGAACTGTGAACTCGAGTTGAGCACTTATGAATGATGGTGTGGTGCTTATGAAGCCCTCATGTATTGTACAAATTACGAGAGCATTGTACAGTAGGTCCTCACGTTGGATACTTTGTTATCAATCCTGCTAAGTGACCATCTGTAAATATTGTATGTTTATCATCGCTTAATTGTTTATCAATTGTTGTAAAGTACGAATATAGTAATGATATTGGTGGCGTTCCTTCAAATGAGGATATGCACAACACTGACAATGTAAATGGTTATTAAGATAAATGTATTATCTTGCACATGCGTGTACAAGCTGTATTTTGGTGTGGTACAGTATTTGAATAATATTTATACATATATACTGTGATAACTGTGGACATGATTTTAAATGCTATGGAAAACTATTATGATGAATAAAGTCATTGTTTTTTATATATATATAAAGTGACATTGTCTCTTGTGTAAAGAATAAAGGGTACAATGTTGCGTTCACATGGTCTGGTGATTATGTTGAAGGAAATAGTTGGAAAAGTCTTGGTTTCAACACTAGATGGTGTCTTGGTTGGGCTCAGTGTCACACCTGCATGTGTATCGGTCCACCACTCCTACTTTCGTAGCCACAGTCAAAGCTCTGATTCCTCTGGACTTTCCCCCTTGCTCCATCCTCCTCCCACTCATATGGTGTTTTTGCTTTGGAGTATTGTGTGTGTGTGTGTGTATGAGTGCATTGTGTGCAAGGAAAAGACAAAGAGAAGCCCCGTTTCTGTGGTTGTGTGACACTGACAGCCTTCATAGTAGCATCACAACCACGGTGGGACTTTCCCCTGACAGAAACCCTTCCTGCAGTTGAGGAACTGTAATGGCAATGGAAACTGTCTCACTGACTTTATTTTACCACATCTGTCCAAATTCCCTTAAAATGAGCACATACCAATAGTCTGCTTCCTTAATGGACAATAAGATCTGATCACGGTAATTGGTCAATTTTGTCTATAAATAGAGCAAGATGCTAACTGGTCATGACACAGTATGTTGATATAACTTCCTCTTTTAATCATAATGGTTCTGTATTTTACTCATCTTTTAGGTCATTGTATTCCATTACCTTTTGAAAGATTCATAAACCCACTTTGTTTGTTTGTGTGTGTGCGCTTGTGTGTGTGGAAGAGTGGGGTGTTTGACTAAAAATAGCGTAACCGAATTTTGAGAACTGACTATTAGGCCTACATAACAAATATAGACTGCTCAGCAGTGATGGGCAAGCTACTTGATATGTGTAGTGAACTAAGCTACTAGTTAGCTACTCCACAATAAATTCAGCTTCACTACACAGAAGCTACCACTCATAAAAATGTAGCAAGCTAGCTAAGTTACAAAAATCTGTCAAAAGTAGCTTGATGCATTAGTAGTATACTTTCAGTTAAACAAACTGCATGCCAAGTCAATGCAATTTTAGTGATCAACACAATTGTCAGTCAGATAAAGGCTAAAATATGTTTAGATTTATGTATTGAACAATAGCCTAATCCACAATGCTAATACACAATTGCTGTTATCTAGTCAGACTGGCCGCGCAGGCGCTGTGTGAGTGGAGATGAGACGACGACAGCCCTCGCTGTACTCAGCTCTCGTGAAATCGGTTGTAACGTGAACTGCAGAACGGGATATGTGAGATGCTTTTTCAGTGCTTTGTCAACACAATAATCCACCAACCTTATGTATGAACATAAGAAATGCCCAGGAAGAATTAGCTTTCGAGGACGCTACTGTGCTACTTGATCAATAAAAGAGCTTAGCTACTGAAAAGTTACTTGGTTTTGTAAATAGCGACGTTACCGCCAAGCTACTGACAAATGTAGTTAAGCTAGTGCCCATCACTGCTGCTCAGCACTGCATGCTGTTACACAAACATGTTATGATTATGCTAACATAGACACTAACCTGACTGTTATATTGATTCAATGGGATTTGGAGAAGGACATTTTTTCCCACTTTTTATTGAGGTAAAATATTCACTGAACAACAATAGCAAAGACTGCCACACAGTGGCAGTCTTTGCTATTAATATATATAATAATATATAATATATAATAATAAATTAATATTTGCATGCATAACCATAAATAAACATTTCCAATCAATAACACAGATACAAAAGTTTAAAAAATTAAATAGAACATAAATATAAGATTTCAATAAATAAAACGAGACTATTACCATCCCATTACATTAAATTAAATATTTCTGACAATATTAGATCAGTAATGATCAATTTACAATAATAAACTGTAGTTTCATAAGGAACCCAATGTTGTCATATGGTAGTGACACATTCAAAATTGTGGAATACATTCACCTGTCAGAATCAAGATAAGACAGCTATCACAGCAGAGATTGATTTAGCAGTTTGTGTCCATGCTGTGGATTGTAGTACAGCAAAAGGTACTAGGAGTAATACAGCAGTACATAGTACATTTACTTCATTTAAATGTAGCTCCAAAGATCCATTTGGAAACATATTCCTATCCAGGAGTTTCCAATGGAAAACTGTTACAGTTTACATTGGTTATTCTTCTTGTTCTGTTTCAAGTACGGCATAAAACTGCCTCAACTTCTTGATTCAGTGCGCCTAATAACATTCAGTAGACATCTTTAACTTTTCTAAATTTCTATGACCTGTATCTATCTGCCTTGTTCCTTCTTGTTTTTGTTCCTCTCTCTCTCTCTCTCTCTCTCTCTCTCTCTCTCTCTCTCTCTCTCTCTCTCTCTCTCTCTCTCTCTCTCTCTCTCTCTCTCTCTCTCTCTCTCTCTCTCTCTATCTCTATCTATCTCTATCTCTCTCTCTCCCTCACTCTCTCTCTCTCTTTCTCTCTCTCTCTCTCTGTTTTCTGTTACTTTGTTTCTCTCACAGCGCAAACACACCGAAGAAGTTCTTCCCAGATTTCTCCTGCAGGTGTGGCAAGTGCCGGCTCTCGGTATCAGTCTTCAACCTGTCTCCATCATTCATATGGAACACAGCTCCCATATACACCGCAGTAACAGAGTTCCCCTGGCTGCCTCCACAGACGGTGCGCGTGGAGTGGAGCAGAAGCAGGTTACGTTTCTCATCGTCGTCGTCCCTGTTTCCGTAAGAGTCAGAGAGCTTATTGATGCTGTGGCTCAGGTGGACCATATTCCCGGCTTGGCAGTGGACCTTGAAGGACACTTGACTGTAGACAAAGTACAGCCCCGTGCTTGGGATAACAATCTCGTTGTTGACGAGCTTGAGATTACCCTGAGAGAAGCCTTGGTTTACGTCATCACTCCATTGCACTGTGGTGTTGGAGTATGAAGAATCGTAGTAACCTTTGGTAAGGAAAGAGGACAAAATGGAGGGGTTAATCTAGGTGATGGAAAATAGCAAATATACAGACACTGAATATTTGAAGCATAATTTCTAGTTCAAAAGGAATGCAGAAAGAGTATGAGCTAATGACGTTTAGGATGCAGGAAATACTTAATTACACCGAATAGTCAAAAGTGACTCTCATTTCCTCAAGGGTGATTTTTTAAACCAGACCAGTAAATTTACCCAGACTGCTGAAATAACAGTAATGTGCTGAACATTTCTGAATATGTGCTTACCTTCCAAATGAATGGCATTTTTGACTCCGGATATTTGTCTTAATGTGAGGCGAAGATCTTTAGAGAAAAAAAGGCAGACATTTAGAAACTGTGGCAGGAGCTCAGAGGTTCAGATATTATCATTCAAAGTCCACATTAAAATCTACAACATGACAAATCGTGACACTATATTTATCATTTCCATTTAACTATTTATACATATTTAACAATACACAAAGAATAAGGAAGTGCTCTCACCGTCTATATGAACTTCTTTCTAAAATAGAGGACAAAACACAATGAAAAATAAAAAACTGTTAGAGCTTCACAAAAAAGTTGCACAAAAAGGTTTAACAGTGAACATTGTACGCTACTTTAGAATTCCAGTCAGAATCAAATTTGTTGTGGTGTCGTTTTACCTTGTGGTGCCAGGTGAAGAAGAGCGCAGCGGAGACACAGAGAGCCATAGCCAGCAATGCTCCCCACATCTTCCACCGGCCACTGTGTGTGGATGTCTCCCGTACCACTGTCACCCCAGCCGGAGCCATGAGGCCTTCCTCAACATCCAACATTACTTTATAATCACTTCCCATTGTATAGTTTCCCTAGGAGTCTTCTGGTTCTTGTAAGTGCAGCAAACGATAACTTAAGAGAGTCCTCAAGCTCAAATGTCAGCTTCAAGTCTTCAGTTTGGTATTGGTCTTCAAGTTGTGTTAGAGACTTACTGTGTTGTGAAGGTAGTTGTTTGCTTCTGTTGGTTGGATTGAGTGAATGATACTCTGAGTTAGGTTGCTTCTGCATTTAAAGAGCCTCTAGGGGGAAACTCCAGTGATGTCAGTGAGAGTGAGCGAGTGGAGAGTTGTTGGGGAAGAAATCTTTAGTGACTGGGAGAACCCATTGAAGTTTTCACACTTGAGAAAGATGCCCCCCCCCCACGCACACACACACACACACAAATGCACATGTCCCATTTTGCATATTCACTGGCACCCCCCACACCAATCACACCAATTTTAACGCACACACATAAACACACAACCACACACAAACCCACAGAGCCTGCTGAAACATGAGATAATGTATTTCCTGAGCACTTTCTTTACGAAATGGTCCTTTCACCTTTCTTTTTATTTTGTATTTTCATTTAATCGTGGATATTTGTACTTTTTTTGTCCTTCTGTTTAAGCAACTGCCCATGCTTACAAGAAAGCGGCCCCTAGTAGGAATAGTACTAAAGCAGCAGTGGTGTTTCATCGACATCCCAAAATGCTTGAAAAATATGAACTTGTGCTGAATTTTAACCTCATTCAATTAAACAGTTGTGGAAATAGTCTTGTGTTAGAGTTTCATCATAACTCAACTTATCTGCTGCTGGCTGTTTCTCTCATATCCTTCCTGTTCTACAAAATAGGATATGTAGGCCATCTACAGAGTGTTGAGTTACTTCTCTCTCTCTGGATATTAAAATCTCTTAAATGTTTAGAGCGATATCTTGTCACATTCAACGTATGCATATCATACATTTCTCCCAGTCATGTCAAGCAAGTGATAAGGACGGCAGAGAAAAAAACAATCTTGTTGTTGAAATTAAAATTGTACAAAATAAGTTTTTGGCCAATATTTATTAACGGTAACAGAAGTTCAATTGTGATACAGAAAATGTCGCAGATATTTTCAAAAATTCTAACTTCCAGTGGGGAAAAATGAGTTTCATAGCAAGTACATGACCAATATAGATGCTGTGTTTCAGTGATAGGTGACAATGCTTGGAAACAATAAATCACTGTCATGGATGGCTTGGAAGTCAATCTTTGTTGAGTTCACTTAGATATTATACTCACTTCAGAAATAACATCCACCCACAAACAATTTAATAATACCTGACTCTGCATTTTTGGGCCGATGCAGAATGTGTAAATGCAATTATTTAGAAGCTGTTTTACTCACAGAATGGAAAGAGGAAAAACTACATATTTTCAACCCTGTGACAAAAAACTAACACACATCCAAAGTTGACATTGATCATAAAGGATATTTACCTTTTAACTTTTTAAGAGGAATAAAAAACCTGATAAAGGATGGAGTAGTGAGAAAAGAATGAGCAAAATAAAGAATTGTATAGAACAAAACCTTTTGTGAGCAGAAGTTGGCTACTCTATTTGGTCTGCATTTACCTTTTGGGTTCCTGTGAGGAATAAGAAATAGACCTTTCATCAAATTAGATTTGGTTACGGAGTTACAGTTTTACCAGTCCCGCTCTCTTCTGTTTTGAATGGGATGAAGTGGTACGTCATTTCATGAACTCAATCGCAACAGAAACCTACCCAATCGTGGGGTCATTTTCCATCTCCTTCAATGAATAGTGAGATGGGGGACTTTGTAGACCACATTTTTGTACCTCAACTTTCTACTGTACCTAGACCTGTACCTAGGGGTTTTACAACTCAATAAAGAGTAGGAGGGACCAATGTTTTTTTTCAAGGAAAACACCCCCTTATTTCAGAAGTGTATAGATTATTGTAACCCACTCTCACAGTTGTTTTCTCTCCAATGTCCTCCATCCCACATCTTTCCCTCCCAGCTCATAAAGATGTATCATTTTTACCTTTAGCGACATTGTGTGCGTACGTGTGCGTATGCACACACATACGTGTGTATTTCCACTTAAATCGAATCGGGCACTGAATCATATTCTTTGTGTCCTACATCACACAGCCAAACCACATCAAGTGGCCACAGAGAGGATGGATTATGACAAAGATGAGTGGTAGACTTTACCACAGAGCATGCAGCACAGGCAGCTTGTGCTGCCTTCGGGTCACAATGACCCAAAGGCTCACAACGAACCATCGTTGTGCTGCAACAACTTTACCCAACACAAAAACAAATAAAAGCATTTTCTTTTAACCTTCGCGCTGTGGGGGGTGTGAGACAGCCCGACAGTTAAAAGAAAATGCTTCACTTTATTTTTGTAAAGTTAAGGTAAAGTTGTCACAACACGTGGGGGGGTCACAATGACTGATGTGTCACAATGACCCAAAGATAACACAAGGGTTAAGCAATCTTTTGGATCCTTTGTCAGATCTGAAGAGTCAGGGGTAACTGTTTGCTTCACCAGAATTTTATCTTTTGTTCAAGTCAGTTATGTCAAGTTATGTTTATACTCACTTAATATTTATTGAAACAAGCAAAACATTTGTTGAAATCACTTCAACTTTCCAACAAAAACCAAAACTGCTTTTAAGATTAAAGTAATACATTTGTTTTTTCCCCAGTTTCTGGGGAAAGTTATTATTCTCAGTGAGACTCAAAACAACATACATTTCAGGATGTGAAACCTTGTCAGTAAAGGAAAAGCAAATTATTTCAACCTGAGAAGAAATTTGAGAGTGGACATCAAATACTAACCAAGAAGAAGTTACTATCACATCATGTGATGTTTAACCCTTGTGCTGCCTTCGGGTCACATGACCCAAAGGTTCATAACGAACCATCGTTGTGTTTACCCAGTTTTACCCAATACAAAAACAAATAAAAATAATTTTCTTTTAACCTTTGCAATGTGGGGGGTCTGCGACAGCCCAACGGTTAAAAGAAAATGCTTCACTTTGTTTTTGTATGAGGTAAATTTGTCGCAATACGACGGTGGGTCACACGGCTGATGGGTCAGAATGACCCGAAGATAACACAAGGGTTAATTACATTTAGAAATACCATTTGTGTACACTGGTTTACACGAAAAGCCGATATTGAGCAGTATTGGTCTATGGATGAGGTAATAACTTCCTGTTTGGAATCTTACTATCACAGGATTATTTTGTGGGCTGTGCCTTTAGGGAGTGTTGGAGTGTGGCAAGTAAGAAGACTGACACAAACTGTGGAGGTGTTTCTGAAACTGTCAGGTAAAGAAAGGGGGAAACACAACTCTGACTCATGTGAAACATGTGGTTTCCTGCCTCTCCTTTAGTAACCATTGCATTGCTGTGTCTATAGAAGGCTGCCTATTGAGTGTGGTTTGAAGATCTTATCCTGAAGGTATGCCATACACTTCTGGTTTACGGTTTGAAAACAAATTTCAAACAGATCAAAATAGCATTTAATCATCTGACAAAATCCCTTTACGAAAAATCTGATATGAAATGCAACTAGCAGAGGTTATCTTGAAAGCGTAGTAAGTAAGCGGAGTAACACAAGTGTCGACAGATGAATGGCACTGACCCAACCAATCTGTGTATAGCCCCATCTTGTGGCCATAGCGGCGAACGAACGTGCACAAGCCAACATTGCTGTGAATGTTGGCGATACCTCCCCCAGTTATGTGGTGTCCTGTTCTTTTAGTTTTTCCTCTACCTCTCTCTCTCAGGTGATGTGTGTCGGTTCGATACTGTGTAGGTTAATTGTTTCCAACCGGTTTTCCGAGTTTGACTGAGCCGCACTCCCGCCTCAAACAAATCCGTTTTTTCAGACACAGAATGTTACGTTCCACTTCTTCTGCTCTGACTGAGTGGCGTAATTACGGGGACAGTCATTTGATTTTTCTCTCCTTTGCCAATTTTGGGGAACGACAAAACCAGGTGTGTTTTGCGAATTGCCAAGCCTGTAATGGCATATGCGCCATGCTCAATTATTTGCTTAGCCAATTGCTAAATGTGACGCACATTGGTATATCTTGGCAGACGATCTGCCACAATATACCCGGACCGACAGTCAAAATATTTTCTTTAACACCAAGAGCATCTGGAAATACAGTTTAAAGAAGAGTAGGTCTATGAGGCAAACATGCAGAATGCCACCTTGTTTAAATAAAAGTGTGTTTCTTATAAACTTTTTACATAAAATAAATGTAAGAAATAGTAGGCCATTTAAAAGCCAATAGGCCTAATGTTCTTGCATACAATAATGTTGGACAAAAACAAAAGGGTAACATTTATACGTGGAAAGAGTACAAAAGTATATTCAAGTTTCATACAATTTACAATACGTGTTCAATACACAGGACACTAAAGTCAAAATACATATTTAGCTATTCAAGTAGTGCATCAGACCCTCTCGTATATCCCTACCCTCCTCCTCCACACTCAGTGACAGTGCCACCACAGGTTCTGCTGGTGCAGGTGCATCCCACTCATTGTCATATGCTTCTCCATGACTCTCGCAGAGGTTATGCAGAGCACAGCAAGTCAAAGCCATAGATTTCACCAGTTTGACATCACAGTCATTTCTTTTCATGAGGCAACGCCACCTTCCCTTTAGTCTACCAAAAGCATTTTCAACCACTACCCGTGCGCTGCAGATTTTCTTGTTGTAGATCTTCTGTTCTGCAGTCAGCTGACAAGTGTCAGGAAATGGTTTTACGAGCCAATTCTGTAAGGGATAGGCAGAGTGTCCTAGAATGTAGTAGCCAACGTTCACCCCACCAATGTTCCTGGTGTAAGCTGGAAAGTGGTTACCACGGCTGGCCAACTCCCACAGTGTGGACAGTCTCAAAACCTGAGCATCACGCAAGCTCCCAGGCAGTCCTGCAAACACGTTCCAGAAAAGTCCCTTTCCATCTACAACACCTTGAAGGATGATGGAGTGCCAGCCTTTATGGTTGAAATAGTCGCAGTGGTCCTCCTGTGGTGCCAAGATGGGTATGTGTGATCCATCAATTGCACCAATACATTGCGGGAGCCCCCACCTGTTCTCAGTGTAGGCAGCCATTTCTTTGAACTTCTCCTGGTCTGGGAAACTAATTTGTTCCGGTACCAACAATGCCTCTGCAGCAACACTGAACTCTTGCACACACCGGCACACAGTTGTTATGCTTACTCCGAAAAGATGTCCAACACTTCTGTACTCGGAACCGGTCGCAAGCTTCCATAGTGCGATGGCCAATCTCTTCTTTAGAGGTACACACCTGCGGAAGTTTGTGTTTTGTTTCTCCATCACTGGACGCAGTTTGTTGCACAGGTAGATAAATGTCTCTTCGGACATTCGGAAGTTCTGCACCCACTGAGTGTTGGTGAAGCCGGGAACAATCACATCCCACCACTCGGTAGCTCGGTTGAACGCCCAAACAGATGGTCTGCGGCGGCGACTTTGCAAACACTGAAAGATCTGAAATACACAGCAGAAACATTTTGATACGTACAAGTGGTAGCTAAGTTTATAGTTTTGTAACAATACAAGACTAGTAGGCTTACAGTGCGTGTCCACTGCAGCGACGCGATGCGAGCGACAACATGTTTTCCATTCATT
The DNA here is from genome assembly GCF_963692335.1 of Osmerus eperlanus. NCBI lineage: Eukaryota > Metazoa > Chordata > Actinopteri > Osmeriformes > Osmeridae > Osmerus > Osmerus eperlanus. The sequence goes on from NC_085037.1 coordinate 9,622,395, forward strand.
TTCAATGGAGCCAGGCGAATCGCTTGCGTGGTGCATTGTGGGTAGCGACGCGACCGAGTTGAGATTTTCTCAACTTTATGCAAATGAGGAGCGATTTTCGCTAGCGATGGCCAATCGGAGTGTTTTCTTGTTTCTCGTAACGTAGCAACCATGGAGAACATTTCTAGCTTTCTAGGTTTCAAGGTGGAGGAGAAACTCATCGTTTGTGTGGCTGCTTACCCAGTCCTGTACGATACATAGCTGTATTCGTACAGAGATGTTAATAAAAAATGATGCATGGCGCAAGGTTGCCGAAGTTGTTGGTGCTTGTACTTTCAAATTTAGTCTAGTCACATTACGTAACTTCGTTATGTGGTAACTAGCTAGCTAGCCCGGCTGGAACTCCCTACGTATCGTATCGACAGATTAGCAGAGACTGAGTAATATAATAAAACGTTTTTTACACATGTCAACGTGTATGTCTATTAAACAGTTTTGTATTTTGTATACAAGTTGTATTTTGATCGATGTTGCGAGTACGTAAACCCAAGTCTGCACACTTGGCCATGACAACTACAACAGTGACTTTAGAGAACTACATTCTACATTAATCTGTTTGAAACGCCCCCGAGCGTGGTGAACTGTGGGATGGCGAGCGATGGCAAGCGATTCGCGTCGCTGCAGTGGACACGCACTGTTAGTATTCGAATATAGTGACTGTGACCCTAACACGTCTTTAGCTAATCTTTAGTAAGATTACTATCTTACCCTGATCATGCGTCTCCTTCCTATGCTTCGAGTCTGATTAATGATTTTCCACACTCTCCTATGTTTTTCATCGGTCTTGTGTCTTTCTGCCTTAATCCTTTGTTGAAACAACATTTGTCTCCTTGCTGTGATAAACAGCCACATACCAAGAATCAAGAATACTATCCCTTCTATATCCTCCATTGCATTGTTGCAATGTGCGTCCACTGTGTCGCGTTGAAGGTGACGTCACGGCAGTGGCATGCAGGGTTGCTATGACAACCTGAAAATATATATATATATATGACGACGTGAGTGAATGTTTGACAAAAACATTTTTTTACAGCTTTTTATTTTACTTGGAAAGTATCACATTAATGTTAAGTAAAGTGCAAAAGCTAAGCTGTATTGTGCACAATTTATAAAATAAATTAAACAACTTGGCACTAATTTAGATCCATCTAAAAACACAACAGCAAAAAAGACTTATGACGCACTGTCTTACCTCACATGTATCCACTTATTTTTTGTTTAATTTAATTGTTGTTTTATTTTTCATATTTGCTGTGATGAGATGTATATGCTTGTACGGAATTTGTATACAGTATATGTTTGTTATAAAAAAATATATACATTTAGCCAATTTTTTATAAACTGAATGTTCCGCCGGATCGACAGGGGCGCTAACATTTTTGACATGATGGTTGGACCCAACTTGATCTGACGTGTTGCTTAGAAGGCTAAAATGTTCTGAGCATGCGTAGAATAGTTCCTTGTTGAGTTTTGACACGAAGAGCAAGGTAAGATGCTCACTGATATTCCTTGATTTCTTTTGCCGTTTTTGCGTTTCATGGTCCAGTATTGTCTAAAAATACAGGTATGATTGATACTGTACTAGTATCTACTGTTCTTCAAACATTTGCGAGATTTGCGTACAGTTTCAAAATGCAAATGTAGTAGTTCGCAGTAATAGAACGTTAACAGCTGAGCTAGCGTTAGCTACGCTACTAGATAGCCTAGACCCAAGTACACGTAAGCGTAAGCTTTTTCTGTTCTGATGTAGACAATTATTATTCTTGATAGCATATACCACATATATAGTTCTATTAGCTAGTGAGCACCAGCAAATTTCGCATTAAAATAGCGATCAACGTTTATTTAGTTTTGCAATTGTAAAATATCGGTACAGTTGACTTGCTATCTTATTTCAATCGACAAATTAGGAAGTAATGCTACAGTGTAGCTAACGTTATGGTAGGATGGGCCGTAAACTGCCTGAAAAAACAGCATATTAAGCTAATGGTACCGTTTTCTTGTCAACTTGTCTGCAGATGAGGGCTCTCTATGTATTTGCTCTGCTGGCCTTGCTTGGCTTGGGGACAGGAGAGGAGGGCGCTCGTCTGTTGGCCTCAAAGTCGCTGTTGAACCGGTATGCTGTGGAGGGTCGTGACCTCACACTCCAGTACAACATCTACAACGTCGGAACCAGGTACAGTAAAGCATCGTGGTCAGATTATCCATTATGAGAATATAGGTCCTAATAGGATGTTTGTTATCTATCATGTTATCGTCCTTCTGTCAGTTGAACGGGTATTATGGAAGGCTATGATTGGATCCTGATGTTTTACTACAGACTTTAAGGTATCTTTTAAAAGGGATATGCTTGAAATCTTTAACATGTAGTTGTAGAGGCCAATGCCTATTTTCCATCTCCACAGCGCTGGCCTGGAAGTTGAGCTGTCGGATGACTCCTTTCCCCCTGAGGACTTTGGCATTGTCTCTGGAATGCTGAATGTGAAATGGGACAGGATTGCTCCGTATCCTTCTTGAACTGAATGCAGATCATTCCCAAGACACTTTTGGCTTGGCCAGGCAGGTAGGAATGATACAAGCCCACAAATGAGAAGCCTTCTTGTGAAGTAGTAAATTGACAATGTCTTGTTTTTCTTCCACTATTCAAGTCGGAGTCTTGTAACCTTGATGTCATCGAGATATTTGTCTGATAGACTGCTGCAATATATCAGCCCCTTTGTCTGATGTGATGAAGAATGTGTTTACCTTAACACATTCCCTCCCAGAGCCAGCAATGTCTCTCACACAGTGGTGTTGCGCCCCCTGAAGGCCGGATACTTCAACTTCACCTCTGCCTCTGTCAGCTATCTGGCTCAGGAGGGAGGCCAAGTTGTGGTAAAAAAAAAACTATAAACTACTCAGTTGATGGTCAATATAGACGCCATATGATTTAACCTTTGACTTCTCCTTCTGGTAGGTTGGCTACACAAGCGCTCCTGGCCAGGGTGGAATCTTGGCTCAGAGAGAATTTGACAGGCGGTTCTCCCCCCACTATGTAAGTTATCCTGTCCAAAGGTCCTTGTTGGTGTCATCTTCAGAAACTCATGCCTCACTTTGCCCCACCTCTTATTCTCTTCTTCTCTTATGTTCCTCAGCTGGACTGGGCAGCATTTGGTGTGATGACCCTCCCCTCCATTGGCATCCCCCTGCTCCTCTGGTACTCCAGCAAAAGAAAGTATGACTCGCCAAAGACCAAGAAGAACTGAGGGTTCCTCACTGGTGATTCAGGACTGGGGGGGGGGGGATTAAAGGAGTTTACCATAAACTCAGGTGGGGAGGGGCATTAAGGGGGGGAATATCTTTTTTGTTTGTTTTTTTAAATATCCTAATTACCCATATTGGGGTAAAAGAATACACAAACATGGTAGTGATCAAGACTACAACCACAATGTAATAAATGCGTTACAGACTGCCTTTGTTTTGTTTTAATTTTGTAATTTGTTTTAAACCCTAATGGTAATTCCTAAGGAAAATGTGGATTCCCAGTTTTGTCTGGCTGGAATGTGTCTTGTTAAAAATAAACAAGCTGGGTTTTTATTACAGTTGTGAGATTTGCTTATTTATGTTGTACGAGGGTTATGTGCTTAAGTGTAGAATGCTCTTGTGTACAATCAGAATCAGCTTTATCCGCCAAGTAAGTTTACACAAACAAGGATTTTACTATGGCAGGAAGGTGCCATAAGGTACCAAGATAAATATTAATTTCATTTAGATGCCAAGGTACAGAAAAATTGCTTTCCTAATGCAATACTTCCCTTAACAAACTTCAAATACATCTCACAATATCTTGATCAGTCATGTACAGCTAGATTTGTCAAGTTTATTACTTTTTGATCTATCAGACAATCCCCAGATACTCAGGCACGTTTGGGGTTGGGTGGAGGGAGAGGTGGTCTGGAGGAGATGGGCCTCTCAGAGATCTGTTCGTAGATACTGGCACCTGGGTCACAGGTCAAAGGTCGCTCTGAATAAGGGGGCTGAGGGTTCCCAGTTTGTGACGGTGAGGATGACAACAGGAGGGTCTCTCCACTTCGCTGAAAAAAAATATATCAAGGTCATTGAATGCTATTGTGGGGGCAATTAGCAAGCACCATCTAAACTTGATCAATTTTTTTTAATTTCCTACCCAGACTTAACTTATTGTATGGTACATTTTGGGGGAGTTGTACAGAGTTTGTATTGAATCTTGTACCTGCACACGTGAGTCTGGGTGAGGGTGTGTGTTTATGGCTCGGGAGGGTGGGGGTCTGGAGGGCAGACTTGGTGTTGCCCTTTCTGTAAAGGGAATGTGACTTGAACATTCTCTTCTCCCGTGGAGATTGACCTCTGAGTACAGATGATGCTGGGAGTCTGTGGAAGAGAGAGCAGCCATAAAGGTGCTTTTTACATTAAGGTTGTTGTTGAATTTACTAAAAGTCAAGGTCCAGTTTATATATTTTTATGAACTTAAAATGTAAAGACTTCATTGAGTACTTCATTTTTATTCCCAGTCTAAAGTCCTTGAGAACAAGCCTCTTATTGTTTCCAGATCTCACCTGCCCTTCTCTGATCATCTTGCCCTGGTCCCATGGAATTTAAATCCATTTGTTGCTCCGCCTTTTCCTGTTGGAAAAGGTAAGGGGTCTTCTCGTAGGTGTGCATGCTCTCCAACTGCCTATTCCCAGGGTCACCAGCCAAGCCATGTGTCAGTGGAGCAGTGGGTACTGGCGCCCTCTGGTGGACTTGGAGATCGTTGATATTAACATAGGGCGATGCCTTCGTCTGGGGAACCACTTTAGGAGGTTTCCTGACTTTGGCATATTGAACATCAATGGAATCTTCCCCTCCCCATGCCCCAGCACACCCAGTGTCCGACTGTGGAAGGTTGGCTTGAGAGGAAAGGTTCATGTTTGGTGCCTGGAAGAAACAGGAATGCATTATTTTCTCCTTATGCTGTTCTGTACTCAATATACTGTCAGTAAAAGTGCACAAAGAATTTTTATATTATGTAAATGGATAACACAACAAAAATATTGTCCAATTCTGCATAACTCCTCACCTCCAACGAGTGCCCAGCGAGTTCACTTAGTTGGCTTTCAGGTAGAGAATGTGACTTCCTTAGCACTTTCTTCACTATAGCATACTCTGCTGTAAAATCTTTGTCTGTGTGGGTTGAGCTGGTTAAAGGATTCAGCTCAGTTTCAGATATCAAAGGTTTGGGTGAGGATAGTAGATTGGTCGCCTTGTAGTCTCCATAGTCCCCTCTGGGTGCTTCTGCTATCCCACTTCCATGATGGCCCCGCTGTTTGATAATCTCCTGACTAACTTTGTTGGACTGTGGAAAACAGGAAAATAAGCAATTGTAGCATATATTGGTGCATATTTGGAGAATCCAAAATACAAAGTTAACTGACACACCTCATCGCAAGGTGTGGTGAGCATCTCGTCATAAGGCCCAACTGGATTCTGGGTGTAGTAACTGACTAACTCCGACAGGCTTCCATGGCGACTGTCCTCCCCAGTGATGAGATAAGAACCACCTCTGCCATTGGTCCTTCCCTCTTCCTCCTCAATGATGAAATGACGACACCTGTCTTTTCCTCTGCAAGAAAAATGTAACACGTTTGTGTTTGTGTGTGAGGAGAATATAAAACATACCGGTAATTGGTTTGAATCCAAAGTATGTGTTCATGTGTTGGTTCACCTATATGACAGAACAAAACCAATCTTTGATTCGCTGAGCCTTAGCAGGAAACAGCCTTGTGGTTTGTCCTTTAGAATGTCTTCTGCCTCCCTGTTTAAACAACACAGATAATGGCTTGTACTGTGAAAAACATACATTCATCTTAAATTGATTAGATTTTTTTTATAAAATCTAATAATTCTGCTATACGACAAATACATCTTAGAAAGAACCACTATACAGTAGATGTTTTCTGCATGGTCGTGAAAGTTGGGGAAGTTAAACTCATGACGTGTTGAGCATGATTTTCTGTCACACGCTATGAAGTCCTTGTGAGTCAATTCTTAGAGGTGTCAAAATAAAATAACTCCTTTGCTGTAAAATGTTTCTACAAGCACTGTTACACTTCTGTTTGTGTGTTATTAGTTGGCCTTTCTCCTCACATGTACATGCAAGTCCCCTGGACTTTTTTTGTGGGCAACCCATCTACACACTCCTTGTTTTGTCAATGAGTATGACTGATTCTAAACACCTGCGTGTGGCAAAGCCATGAAGCCAACTTGGCAGTGGCAGTCCAGGTCGGCTTAGACGGGGCACCTGAGTCTTCTGGAACCATAGCAGGGTTTGGGCCCTCAGAGCTGGAGACAGGGGCTGCAGAGGCCCCAGCCCCTGGGTAGGGGAAACCTTCTTTATCTGTAAACACTGTAACAGGAGAGAGGAGAGATGGGGGAGATATAATGTTACCCAGAAGAAGGCCTATGTCCAGAATGTAGTCATACAAAACAGTGCAGTATGTCATTGGACATTAGACTTTGGCAGACAAAACACTGAATTCGTTTTCAGTTCTCCACTGCTCTAGACACGCTATCAAATGGATGCTACAGGAAGTTGTATGTTTCTAACTATACTGTGGTTTTCTGGTGACAGGATTTGTAGTTTCACAAAAAATCAATGTGACAGAGGGGCTCTGAGAAGTAAGCAGTAAACGGATGGTACATTTACAGTTGCACACTCCAATTCACAACATGCATGTCAAAGTGGTCTGTGTGGTTTCTATCCTTTCTATGATGCTTCAGTACAAGGCTGACATGAAGACACACTCAGAAGCTAAACAAAAGACAAACGGTCACATGTAAATGACATGCAAGGAAGATAAAACGCCTCTCTATTCGAGTTCCTCATCTAAAATCACATCTCAGTCACATATGGGCCAGCAGACACATATGACAAACATCCTCCTGCGAGTCGAGGTTTAGTTTGACAAAAGTGTTTCCAGTGACTCATTGTCAAAATGTTGGTGCCATTTTGGAGTGTAAAAAAATCTGCCAGACAGTTTAAAAATGTTAGAAGTAGTACTAGTAGTAGTAGTAGGTACTATATTTAATCTACTAACTTTACTTTTTAATTTACAAACTGGTAAATGAACAATCAAGACCACCCATAGTCTATACTGTATGGTAAGACATTCTCAGTCATGTCCGGGCATGACTGTTGAGGTTTGGAGAAACCTCTCCCACCTCTGACTGCTTATCTGTTGTTGTGGAAAATGGACTACGGATACTATTGTCTAGAACCTAATGCTGACAGACTTAATACTTGTAACAAGAAGGATATCTGGTTTTAAAGTCATACAGACTGTTCGCAACGGAGAATTCTAGTTTGCCCATCCAGGGGGAATAGTTGGTCAGCATAGTTTGGAGTGATGAGCCTATACCAATCTGAACGCATGTAGAGCATCACTTGCCCCTCCTCTGTATTTTGTTTCAGTTATTACCATTCCCCTCCAAGCCTACACACCTGGGGGGTATTCCAGAAAGCAGGTTATGCAACATAACCGGATAAGTTAACCCACCAGCTGATTCACAATGTTGCAGCAACCTACTGGAAATGTTGCTACAACGCTGAGTGTCAGCTGGGGAGTTAACTTACCCGGGTATGTCACATAACCTGCTTTCTGGAATACCCCCCTGGACTCCCTCACCTACTCCCTCAGTGTTCAGGCTAGCCTCATATTCCATAATAGGGTGTGGTGTTTTCTGTGAAATGTTATTTTCCTAGCCGGTCTACATTAGCAGATGTCTTGTTTGTCAAACTATGAAGCTTATCCCACCTGTGTTTGAGAGGTTTTAGGAAGCTTTAAGCTCCGCCGAGGTTTAATTGGAGGACTCTGACGAGAGAGCGGCTCATGGACAGATAACTGCTGAGTTAAAGGTTTCTGGAGCTGAGGAAAAAGAGCTCCAATTCTCTCTTCTCGTTGGACGTTTTCAGCATCTGAAAACAAACCCAATATATGTCTCTTAGTGACCCACTGAGCATTACAAAATTCATTGATATTCAAATGAAAATGTTGAGCCAATAAAGTGGACAATAAAAGACAATGTAGGACTTTTTAATCTATGATGGAACTGCCTACCCCTGAATTGCACATAGTTTTGCCCTAAATTTGAATGACCATCTCCTTTCTACATCAAAACTTGACTATCCTACAGAAATGCAAATGTGTGAAATGTAGTTTACAATATCTGAATACTCAGCTGTGACTTTATTGCATATTTAATCTAGGAAATATTATTGCAGATACATATTTGTGGTCTAAATAAGTTGGGCAACAAAATGAAAATGGTGCCCACCACAATTTCATCGAAACCTTATATTTTAAGAGTGTGGCATACTGTAAAAAAAACGGTCTATTTATACTCCTTATACTGTACTTTGCCTGTCACTTAATCTAGTTCTTGTTTTAGCCTTATCAGCCCTGTTCTACAGCAAAACATTTCAGGATACAACAATGTTTTTATTAATATCCATAACATTTAAAAGTATATATCTTAGTGTCAAACCTTTCATGTGTTGGTAGTCAAAATCCATGATGAAATAAAAGTTATTCGAGCACAGCTGCAGCTTCGTATCATCACATCCTCCTTCTGCACATCAACTGGTTTTCTTTCTCCTTTTCTATTCCTCCCCCCCCCTCCCCATGTGTTTGTGTAGCCAGTGTGTTTGACAGAAAATGTGGAGAGACAAAAAGAGAGCAGCAGGAAGGATGTCAAGTGAGAAGCATGCAGACTTAGGTTGAAATAGAAAGTAGTTTATTCATGTTGTATTGTGCAGTGCTTTACATAAAATGTTATGAATTGCATACATGCTGCTTTATATGGTATATATATATATATATGGTATATTCAGATCCATATGATTCAGTCAGATAAACTAAACACGTTTGTTTGATAACAAGTACAACAAACACTAAATTGAGAACCGAAATATGTCTATTTCCTGCATTATGCAGCGGGAGGATTGCAACCCTGACAAGCCATGTGGTCACATGTATCTCTTGTCACACAGGAAAAGAGACATATAAAGCACCCACAGAAATGAGAACGGAGCACCTGTTAGCTAACCCCAGCAAACAATACTGTTCAAACCATGGCCACAACTGAAGACATTTGCGTCATTACCCATATATACATGTAGAGCATTATATCCATTAAATGTTGAGAATTATATAAAAAAGGTAAGGACAAATGGATTTTATAAGCCTATCTGAACTACATAAAAGTTGATTCATCCATGATACTTAATGTTATTTCTTTTTTCCTGAAAGAGATTCCATGTTGTTATTTTATTTTTGTTGGTTTTTCAAATTTCACATCCGTTTAGATAATATGTCCCAACAGTTGCTTGCTTTAATGCACAACTGCATTGTCAAGCTCGACCCACACGGTGGCGCAAAAAGAACCTTAACGCCTCGTCCAAAGCGTTTTCTTTTTACAGCGTATGAGCATGTACACTGCTTTGATTATTCTGGATCTCGTTCATGTTTATTTTATTTTTTTATATAGAACCAGCTACACCATCACTACATTTAATTTGATGCTGTACGTTTTCAGGAAAGACTATAATATCTATAATTACCTGGCAGGGTCTGGCTAGTTTTATTTCCACGCCACTCGAAAATATGCGTTTGACAGTAGACTGTGCAGTAGGCCATATAGCCAACAGATGGGGTAGTGGCCCATGCTTTATTAGAGGTTCAGCATTGTTATTCGGTTTAAAACAACCGCGCACGATTGTGGATCTCGGATGGACAAGCACGAATCGTGACGTCCCTGTGATCAGCGAGGCGGACAGTTTCGAAAGCAGGTGAGTTGTGCCTATTATTGTTGCGAATTCAATTAGAATAGCCTACACAAGTGTTAAGACGCAGTTGGTGGTATATTTACAATGACAACAAAATATGTAGGATTGGATATAATGTGAATAGCATCGTGGATATGTCGCAATCGACACATTTTGATTTCCAATTCTGAGGAAGGTGATTCAGTAAGCTGAACATTTTGTCGACATGAAATTGCATGTCCTGCTAAACATCCATGCATGCCATTGGTTTGTGTGTGTGGGAGTGCGTGTGAGAGAGAGAGAAAGAAAGAAAGAAAGAGAGTGAATTATTGAGTCAGTGAGAGAGAGAGAGTTTTGGGGGATCTGTCTGTTAATTCGGACATATTCCCAGTTTATTAGGAACGTATACGCTATTTAGAGATAGCTGAATGTTGTAGCCCTTGCAGTCTCAAAGTGATACTGGAATGCTGGCATGGTGACGAGGATCCCAACCGACGTGAGCTCTCTGTAGTGTCCCCAGTGGGCTTGACTCAGATGACCCCACCGACCCTTGTAACTGATGTATTCTGTTTATGTTGGAAAAGAATACTTAAAATGTTTAAGTAAGTAATTTTTGCCATTGTTAAAAGTGGTCAGCAGGCTATAGCATTCTAAACTCACGCAACGATTAAACATTATTATGACATTATTTTGTGATGGCCAGTCTGAACTGAAGGAGTAAGCGTATTTTTTTGTTGCCCATTTAGAGGCGTGTACAGTGTGTACGCATGTATGTGAAAGTTACTTCAGTAGCCTATTTAACTTCCAAAGTTGCCAATAAACCGTTTCCTCAAAATCATAGTTTCATGTTGGATGAAGTAAGCAAGGCGTCTGTTGATGTACCTCGCTCCCACGACCACGCGGAAATTGGGGTGGGTCAGGGAAGCAAAAACCTTTCCGCATTCCACGTCCAACTTTAAAAGTTTGCTGGCAGCAGGTCACGGACACGGCGGGTAGTGCTGCGTAGCCTGTAGATGACCACTGCAGAGAGCTAGAATGCGACAGACGAAAGGTGGTTGTTGGAATCTTTTTCGGTAGGTGTTCATTTGTTGTTTCTATTGTCGCCTACCATTTCACTGACCACAATGTTGCACACATGATTTCTTAATCTTAAAAAATAAGAATGCAGTTGCAGTTTGCATGTAGGCTACTGTATGACATGTCAATGTATAGGCTACTCACTCACAATCACGCACACGCACACGCACACACACTGAAACTCATGAGCATGCATAAAACATTGATTAAAAAAAAATCCCTTCAATTTGGTCATTTCCCACTGCGCAATAAATATATAGCTATTCGCATGATTCCAGTCACATTCCCGCAAATTCCCATGGACATACCTATTGTGAATATTCCCGAAACTATGCAAGTATATATACCACAATAGCCCTATACCACAATATTCCAGGTTGGCTACCTGTGTGTTCCTCTAGTGGCTTGTGTTTGCCTTTCAATCTTGTTTTGTCACATTCCTTTTCCCAAGAGGAAAATGTCAAGACATGTCACTGTTATTTATGTTTCCTCATATCATTTTGGGGTTAGGGTGCTCATCAACTCTTGAGCTGTTCATATATCACAGTTTTATTCTTTGGGGAAGGGGTATTGTTGAAGTTTCAATGGTGCAGGCTGTTGAATTGATGTATTTGTTCTCAGGCTGTTGACTAACTGGTGTTGGGGTGGGAGGCTGGAAGTTGGATTTTGTAGAATGTGATGTGGGTGAAGCAGGGAGGGGACTGGAAGAAAACACCATCTGGGAAACAGACCTAGTGGGACAAAGGGAGGAGATGTGGTTGCTGTGATACAGCACTTTGACACACAAGGGTCAGATGACAACGTTTGACGGAGTCAGTAAAAGCCAGATGCATAGTGTGAAATGTAAAGGATTTATGCTGGTTTTCTTTGCTGTCATTCATTCAAAGACAATGGGAACTTACTTGATTTCCAATGGGCTGCTCTCACTCCCTGACTCCCTGACTCCCTCACTGACTCCCTCACTCGCTCACTGACTCACTCACTCACTCACTCACTCACTCACTCACTCACTCACTCACTCTGACCCCCTGTGACCTCTCTCCTTTGTCTCTCTTTTATAATTTGACATGGTTGACTCTGACATGCTGCCTCTCTCTTCTTTCTCTCATTTACTACCTCTCCAACAACATATCCTACCACAGTATTTTAAATGACGGATGTTGATGGAAGATGATCCCTCTCTTCTCTCATCCTCTGTGTTTGGATAATTAGGCGTAAATTAACGCAGATACAGCACATTACCTCCCAGCAATTACTGTAACATCTTGTCAAAAGTCATTATAAATCTCCCACATTTCTTTTTTTAAAGGGCCTCATTATGTAACAGCGCCAAATCGGCCAATCTGACACAGTTGCTGACGTACTTTGACTCAAGAGGGTCTCTGTAGGGTTATAGAACTGTATTTGAAGATGCTTGTTTTTCACACTGTTGAGTAAGTGGATGAGTAACACTCTGTGAACTTCACGCACTGTTCTATTTAGCTCTCACTGCAAATACAGTCTCTTGTTGTTGAGCCTTTGTGTTTGTTATTACAGTTCTATAATACCCTGCAAACAATAAGGAAGTATTTCTCTCTTTTTTATTTCAGGTCCCAGTTTGATGCGGACTGTGTGTATTACACTATGCAGCATTACTTTAAATAAGACACTCACTAACCAATCGTGGGTCCAGTAGGTGAGAGAAGCAAAGGAGAGCACCATGGCTGTCTTTAAGACTGAAAACGTGGAAGATCTCTATGAGATTGGAGAAGTACTTGGATGGTAATTCAGGCACTTGTCACACTCCAGCATTGACCTTCAGTACATCATCAGGCTTTAGAGCGAATTTAAATGCTGTCCATCCTTTGCGTCTCATTGTACCCTAGTGGTCACTTCGGTCAGGTGCGGTCTGTGCGTGAGCGGGCCACTGACACCTATTGGGCCGGAAAGTTCCTGAAGATCCGTAAGAGTCCCTGCAGCCGTCTGGGTATGGACAGGAAGAGCGTGGAAAAGGAGGTCGAGATCCTCCAGACCTTGCAGCACAGCAACATCATGGCCCTGAGGGACGTGTTCGAGAGCCGCGCAGAGGTGGTGCTCATCCTGGAACTGTGAGTAGAGAGAGGGAGTGTGGTCAAGGGTTTGTGATGACATATGAGGAAAGGAGGAGGAGTGACAGGAAGGGGTGTTAACTGTCTGGTAAGGGACAACAATAAGTAGAAAGGGAGGTATTATTACCTGAATGTTAGGAATGATTACAGTAAAAAAAAGTATCACACAGGCATTGTATGTTAGAATTGACTTACAAAGTTACATTACAAATCCCTAGCATAGAAGATGATGGTTTATAATGAAAATGAGACGTACAGAGCAGTAGTAGCAAACTACCGGTAGTAGTATTAAACTGATCAAGGTTGTAACTATCCTGTTTTTCTGCTGGTTCCTGTTTCAGTATTAATGGTGGAGAGTTATTTGACTTCATTGCGGAAAAGGAGAATCTCACTGAGAGTGATGCCATTCAGTTCATGAAGCAGATTCTGGAAGGTGTGGGATACATGCACAGCAAAAACATTGGTCATTTTGACCTCAAGGTAACAAGGGAAGGCAACCATGGTGACCAAACTGTCTATTGTGCTTTCAACCCCTCTAATCTCACTGACCAAGTTTATGCCAGACACAATGGAAAGTTAGATCCCTCTCTTAAGTTTAAGAAAAGATAACTGTACATTTGGGAATTACATTCATAACATTACTTGTCTACATACAGCAGATACATTATCTCACTTTAAATCCCTCACCTTTTAACCCTTTCATCGAAATCTCACTAAACTGGCAATTTCAGCTTTCCTTCCAGAAGACTCTGACCCGGATACTTTTTATGTATGCAGACTTGCTGCTTTCCTTATGATATGACACTTCTCATTGTGGGGATTGTATTCTGTGAGTGTAACTAATACAGATGAGCAGAATTACGCTATGCAACTCTTAATTTAATCCAAATAAAACATTAGAGATTAAGGGGGTCAGATGGCTGAGCGGTTAGGGAGGCGGGCTATTGATCAGAAGGTTGTTGGTTCGATTCCCAGCCATGCTAAATTACGTTGTGTCCTTGGGCAAGGCACTTCACCGTACTTGCCTCGGGCAGAATGTCCCTGTAGTTACTGTAAGTCGCTCTGGATAAGCGCGTTTGCTAAATGTAAATGTAAGTCACACTGTGAAAAGTGACTTACAGTCAGTACAAGATAAATAAGTAAAAAATCCATTCAGATATAATAACAAGAAATGCATTGGATGAACAACAGAATTGCAATCCTTTTTCCCCACTGTTATCATGTGTTGTGAGTGACCATATGGTCAAATAAACCTCTCCATATTTTCTTTTCTTCAACCAGCCGGAAAATATCATGCTGTCCGACAAGATGGCCCCACACCCTGACATAAAGATAATTGACTTTGGACTGGCCCACCACTTTATGCCAGGGGAGGAGTACAAGAGCATGAGTGGCACCCCTCAGTACATTCGTGAGTAGTATGGTCCTTTAAATACAATTGCTGTGTCTAAAATTCATAGATCGTACTACGTACATTATCTTTACATTGCCTGTTACAGCTTTATATGTCATCTTGATTCCTACAGGGTCACCTTTTAGTAAAAATGTGCAATACGCTAAAGCTAGTGATCATCAGTCACATTTGAGAGTTATTTCCTCTTTGCAGTATTATAACCTTAGTGTTCTATGAGTTGACTACATAATTCAGTGTATGAACAGGGTAGTACTGTTTAGTGTCACTGTTGTGCTCTTTGTGGAAGTGAAATGACGTGTAGGTCCTGACGTTTCCATGGAGACAGTGAAAGTTATGTAGAAAGTGCCATGTCATGATCTCCATTTAAATTTCTTACAAGTGGAAAAAGGAAGTGTTTGGCTGTATAGGTTGGCAGGCAATTGTCATTTTTTTCTTAGTCACTGACAACCTGGTGTCAGACTGGTCCATTCAAATTAGCATTTGAGGTTAAACTATCTACAAATAGTAAACATGCTCAAGGCTTTGCTCTGTTTCTATACATTTTTAAGTATACAACTAAATCAATCACATCCAACCTAATCGATACAAAGAATCAGCCTTCATATTGAGAAGCTCTCAAACACTCATTTTAAATTATGTTTAAAATGCATGTTTTATTTTTTTACTACACAAACAAACATGGCAAAATGCAGTATGCCAATAGTTAAGAATGTTATCTCAAAGTCAAACCAGTCAGCTGATATAGGTGCAGGCACTACATCCTAAAATGGAGGTCATTACTTTAGAATGTACTTTCACATTTGATATCTGCACACATGTGAATGTCCGTTCTTATGCTTTGTTGAGTTAACATAGAGGGTTATGGAATATTATGCGTTTAGGAGGTATTCAAATATAACGTAGTGATAAGCTTAACAAATCTGGTTTTACTGCTTACGTACGTGCTTACGTTTTACTAATGTTTGTGTTTGACTTCAGCACACTTCAACACTTTACTCTCCTCATGGAACACACTGCCCCCCCCCCCCTTCCTCTTTCACAGCCCCTGAGGTTATCAACTATGACCCTCTGAACACAGCTTTAGACATGTGGTGAGTGTACACGTGCACACACTCACAGATTTCTATATGAAAGCACAGACTATACATCCTGAAATTACATATAGCAACTGCTGCTCTGGTCCACACTCCTGTAATGCCATAGCATAACATAAACCCTCTCAATTCCTACTAAGTTCCTTCTCTGTTTCACAATTGCCAGTAAACCTTAACCTGAGCTACTTTCAGGCTTGTGTGAGCATGTTCTTTTCTTGCCCTACAGACACAGCTCCTTATCCATGTTTGAGGTTGTCTGTTTATGGTGTTCCCAATGACATCATACTCTTGACATAGAGATAAGACACAGCAATGGTTCTTCATTGTTGTCTACTTTTGAGTTAATCAACTACACTGTTTAAAATAAAATAAAAACACATTAAGGAACACATTTGTATTATCTTTTTGAGACAAATAAATTGTTCCAAAAACATACATAACCATATCCATACAATAATGTTAAGTTCATTTTCTCTCTATTTGTGTATTTCACAGGAGCATTGGAGTGATAACCTACATTGTGTAAGTGAAAAAAGGTTTCCTAATTATATTCTGTATCATAAACGAGGCACAGGGGACTCCATGTCACCACACACCACACACCAGCCATCAGCCAGTGGACTCCCCGGTGGCTGATGTGTTAGGGTTAGGGAATCGGGCTTGTTATCAGAGGGTTGCTGGTTCGATTCCCCGGTCGTGAAAAATGATGTTGTGTCCTTGGGCAAGGCACTTCACCCTACTTGCCTCGGGGGAATGTCCCTGTACTTACTGTAAGTCGCTCTGGATAAGAGCGTCTGCAAAATGACTAAGTGTAAATTAAGACTCATTAGCTCTTCTAAAGTAAACAAACCATTTACTTACAGTGCAAGTCCACAAGAGTCAAGCTTTTAGGCTAGTCCTCACCGGAGCGCCATCTAGAGTGTAGTGGGTATACTGACGCTGACCCAATGTCTGTAACTTTGTTTTTCTTTAGCCTGAGTGGTACATCTCCGTTCCAAGGAGACACTGATGAAGAGACACTGAAGAACATCATAGCCATGAACTATGATTTCCATGACCGCCATTTCACAACCACCAGCCCAATGGCCAAAGATTTCATCCAGAAGCTTCTCGTGAAAGAGCAAAGGTAAATTATGAAAGCCAACTACTCCATTAAGATGGCTTTTTTTTCCATTTGTCAGTTGGCATCTTGCTTTCAGTATATATGCTTGTTTGTTTACCTGTCTGCTTCTAAGAATTGGGCTATTTGTGTTTTATTTTTGTATCTATTTGTTCTGCTTTAAGAACCATCCTTGTTTCTATCTCTTGAGTTGATTCTGTCTCTGACCAAGTTTAGCAGATTGTCTTACTGTCTTTCTGTCTGTCTGTCTCTGTCTGTGTCTCTGTTTGTCTCTCTGTTTCTGCAGTGAGAGAATGACAGCTGAAGAGAGTCTGCTTCATCCCTGGATCAAGGTAAGAATCTGTCTCGTGGTTCTGGAGAGTCTATTTTATTGTAATATACTGTTTGTGGTGAAGTTCTTGGCCTTAACCAATCACACTCCTCATGGCATGATTCAGACTGCCAATATTGCATCTCACAATGAAACCATACTGTTCAACCATAAATACCCCCCCCCCCCCCCCATCTGGCTGAGCGGTTAGGGCGTCGGGCTATTAATCAGAAGGTTGTTGGTTCGATTCCTGGCTGTGCAAAATGATGTTGTGTCCTTGGGCAAGGCACTTCACCCTACTTGCCTCGGGGAGAATGTCCCTGTACATACTGTAAGTCGCTCTGGATAAGAGCGTCTGCTAAATGACTACATTTAAATCTGATGCTTAGTTTAAGGTTTTAGGCTTGGTTTTTGTCCATGATTGTTCATCGTTTGTGTATCATTGTATTACTATTGTAAAGCGTCCTTGAGCTCTGGAAAGGCGCTATATAAATCAAAAATCCTATTATTCGAGATGGGGACTTGGTATGTAACCATAGATACAGTTCCCCCAGACTCCTCCATTTGTGTCTTGATCTATTTTCATCTTGGCCTCTTATTTATTTTTCTTGTATTTTTAGCCACTCACACGAACACAGGTGGCTAACAGAAACCGTTCTTCTATCAACATAAAAAACTTCAAAAGGTTCAATGCCAAGAGGAAGTGGAAAGTGAGTATGAATGGAATCCTAGACGTTTGTATCTGTAAATAATGTTATATTGCAATATTAAATAAAAGGATTATCCTCGTTGCCATGGATACAAAAAACTATTAATTACATTGGCATTTATTTTTGCCTGTGTTGCATCCTTGGGGGATGAGTGAAAGAAAAAACAAATACCAGAGGACACCACAAGGCCTTAGCTGCAAGGCCTTCTGAAGTCTCTTACTGAATATTTGTTTTCACCAGTCAGCTGCATTCACATGATAAACTGGCACAAATGACTGTTAGGATAAAGACAAATATGTTTACAATTAACATGGAGAATGTCAGAAACCAGATGACTAAGTAGCAGTGTGTTTGCAGGCAGTGACCATGCTCAAATGACCACACGTTTATCATGTATAATGACAATGAATTCATTCATGTGCAATTACCTTTTTTCTTGCCTTCTTCTGTAAGAATTCTGCCACCAGATTGTCATGTTTATCATTGTACATTCTTATCCAGTATATTTCTCTCCAATGGGTTATTCCTTCCTATAAAATGTTGCCTATTAAACTGTTATCTTTCCATGGCTGATTTATTCTCTCATCCTCTGCTCACTATCTCTATCTGTTTTCCCCCTTTCCCCATTCTCTGTTTCGCTGTATCCCTCCATTTAGATGTCCTATAATATGGTGTCCATGTGCAACCACCTGAGTCGGCTGAAGTTAGTGCATAAGAAAGGCACATTGGGTGATGAAGATTTGGTAAGACAGAGATTGAGGAATGTGTCCATACACAATAGGAATAGGTCTAATTCCTGATGTTCCTCTTCCTTCAGAGACAGTGTGAGAGTGACCAGGAGGACACTGAGACCAAACCAGCCTCTCTTATTCGTCGCAGACTCAGCAGCAATTCATAGATCTAACCAGAAGGGGGCGACCAAGTACTACAGATTTTATTTTTGCCTTCACATGCAGTGACACAGCCCAAACATATTTGCCCTCCCCTTACTCCTTTAGGCCTAGAGGGTAAGACACAGACTGACAGAAGTTTTGGTTACACCAGAAGGAATTTGAATTCCTCAGCCAAAAGTAGAATTTTCCACAACGTGATATTCTACTCAACGTGATATTCCTCTAAAAGACTCACTCTCCTTGAAACTGTTTAACGCACACACACCAAAATAATTGTTGCACTCATACATTTCTTCAGATGCATAAATGGCAGTGGTTATCCAACATGGAACTAAGAAACGCAAGACAAGTGGTGACTTGTTGAGTTGAGAGAGAAAAGGACACATAGTTTAACTTTGATGTGTTGAGAAAGAGGGACACTGAGCATTACTTTTTCCTAGACTTTAGCTCTATATTATTGTGGTTTAGTGCATGTTTTATGGTTTTGGAGTTGTAAAGGTCAACTGATAGCTGGAGCAACAATATTGTTATTACGGTAAAGTTACTCATTTGAGGATGTGCTGTACAGGATTGATTGCATCTCAAAGGTTTAGGTAAAACCTTGAGTATATGCTGTGTTCACCTCTCATGAGGATTCAAATGCAAATCTTATAATTTAGTAGATCTTAGTCTTCCATATGTTTTAAATTAACGTTCCAATTAAAACATTAAACTTATCAACTATAAATTTGCTGTTACTATAATATTTTATAAAAAGAAAAAAGCTACTGCCATATCATATATTAATTATCCTGATGTAATAAACATGTTTAGTAAATGCTATCATACTACATGCATGATGAATCAGCCTTAAATTTCTGTGAGAACATATATTTTTCTTACCTGTTTCTTGAGGAAGTTTGAATTCGTTTTGTTTGTTACAATAAACATGTATCATACCAGTGTAGTGTGTAGGCTTACTTACTTTTAAAGATTATTGTTATCAAGTTCAACTATCTTATCATACGGAATCAATATTACCTTTAAAGGTTTCTGTAATTTGTACTGTAGACTGTAATTGGAAAGAGATAGGTATGGCAAAATCATGTTTTATGGGCTATAATTAAGTTACATCTGTTGGCAAATCGTTTGTCCCAACACGGCACTTTTTTAAAATTTAATTTGTGCCATAATGATTTATAAATCATGGCGATCAACATAAGAGGCCAAATGTTGAAAAGATAAAGCAATCTCCTACATGTTGTTGGACTCTTCCTATGGGATATGTGCACCTTTATGTCCATTTATCCACTCAGTGCTGACGTCTTTGACTGTACAGTAGTGCCTAAGAGACCAACTAACTTGGGTCTCACAGCATCGATAACAAATCCAACCAAAATTCCGGTGTTAGACACATTTCTTTTGCTACCTTATCAGATTTTTCAACCATCGCGCAAAAACCTGATTGCTGACCCAAAAACCTTGTTGTGCGCAGGCGCAGTAAACCCTGGTATTACAATTCGATGTGTAGCAGAAAATGAGAACACCGGTCAGTCAGGAGTGACGAGTGATGACATCGTTTCATAATAAGTGACGACTAAAATGGCAGCGACATTGTAAAGTATAATATGTTACCTTTAATCTATCAGCATTTTAATTAAGAGTATATTTTTACTTTAAAGATAATATAGGCTAAACTTAAGCTTTTCAGAGCTCGCGTGGACTTCTGCATTGAGGGTTCTTTTTCTGACTACAATCACCTCAAGTTCAGCTTTCATCAAATCCGTTGAAAGACAGGTGAGGCTAAATGTTTTTGTTTTGTTTTTATACGTACTTTCCCACTGAACTGTTTAACCTGAAATGAAAGTTAGTTCAAAGCCCATGTAACAGACACTTTAGCACAACGCAATATTTAGGATTTACGATAAGCGTATTTTCTACACAAGATATGTTTAGTTGTGTGGCTCCAGCAATGAGTTTTGTACTACCTGGCATTATAATGAGTGCCTTCCGACATCACACAGCACCAGAGAGCAAACACACAAAAAAATGCTAATGAAGCTTACATTTCGTTCGGCCTGCGGTTCAGTAGACTACTGTAGGCATATGTTATCAATAATGAAATATGTAAAGCTGTTGCATAGGAAATCAACATTTACTATTGAGAAATTGAGTTGGCATACTTGCTAAGATCAGAAGAATATTGCTGAACAGTAAAGTAGAAAGCCTTTACGAGAATGTTTCAAATGTATTTTATCATTCTGGAAAGATAAGACTGGGTGGCTTTGTGTAACCTGTGTGATCTGACAGTAATAACACTTGGGGATATATATATATTGGTTTTGTGAATGGCCCATGTTTGAGTGTTGGAGGATGTCGCTTACAAGCACAAGTTAGGTGACACTAAACTGTTTTAATTGTATTGGCTCTTACTTGTAGTGTTTCCCCCATTGTTTTCTACAGCAAATGGGGTCAGAGAATCTAAACAATGACTAGTGAGAGGAGTGAGGAGGAAGATGAAGGTTTTAAGGGAAAGTCAGAGGCAGGGTGTATAGTGTGTGCTGGAGAGAGAAAGAGAGAGATGGATTTTAGAGAGAGTGATACTTCTTTGTCAATAGTGGATTTTAAGCAAGGGATCACAATGTTATGAGTGACACAGGAAGTTATCCCTAGTCATTGTTGTACACTGAGGAGCGACTGTCTGTAACTTAATACCAGCAACACGTCTCTTCCACATTCTTCAACAGCATATCTCATGGATTCAGCTGAAAAGTTCACTGTACTCAAATGCCCCATGAAGAAACACTGAACAGAGGAACTGGTGCCTTCATTCACCTCACCCACTTGAATAAGAAAAGGAAAAAAGAAAGAAAGACAAAAGAGAGAGGGGGGAAGGGTGTGTTTGGGGTGAGGGACTGAGGGCGAGTAACAGTAGACGGGGGATGCAGTGAAGGTACAGGAAGGCAGAGGGACAGAGAGAGGACAAAGACAGGAAGGAAAGAGGTGAAGAAACTGAGAGGTATGTTTCTGCTTCACCTTTTAACATGATCAATATACCACCTTTTGCTTGAAAAGTTTTTGATTAGTAGCAGTAGGCTGGCACTGTGACATAAGTGATAGTAACGTTGATTGATAGTTGATTAGTAAATGCTTGGGGGGGGGTGGCTAAATGATAGCGATTATTTACTTAAAGAGTAGGATTGACAGTTGCAAAGTAACAAGTAGATGTCAGACGCAGCTAGTGCTAGTTGCGGATGTCAGATGCTTCTGTCTAAGTAGGACCTTAAACTTAACCTAGAATGCACATCAGAATCAGAATCAGAATCAGAATTCGGTTTATTCGCCATGTATGTTATACAAACACGGAATTTACTGTGGCAGGGAGGTGCAAAACACTAAACATATACAGATCTTAAATTAAGTAAAAGTACAAAAGTTTAACTATTTCTAAGAACGAATTAACTATTTCTAAGAACTACATGAGGAAATATCAGTCTTCTATCCCTTTTTTAACCATTGGATTATGTGTTGTTGTTGCCCTAGAAGTACATTTGTCATTTTTACAATACAGGGGTCACAGTACTTGTGGACTAAGTTTTGCTTGTTACTTTAGCTGTAAATAGATAACAACCACATTGGCACCTAGAACGAAACTATGTTAAGAAATGGGTGGAAGAAAAGGAGGATTTAGAAAGATAGCATACAAGACAGGACTCAACTTGTGTGTTCATATTGGGATGACTCTGGTACCAATGGAGACTTATCTCACTACTGTGTCTTGCACACATACATGCACACACACACACACACACACACACACAGTAATTAATGGTTGCTCCATGAGCACATATTCTGTCAGATAATTGGGTATTGCTTTGATGAAATCTTAATCTTAAAAGCCATCACGTTACTACACAGTTATTTTCTAGGCCCAGTGCTGAAATACGGAAATAGCCCACACATAACTTCAAAAGAACCACATGACTATATACAACAACCTTTACTTCATCATGACTCCTGAGTGGAGGCCACATTTAGAAAAACATTTTAGGTAAGAAAAATACCTGCAGTAAAGAGCAGAGGGGGAGAAAAACACAACAGAATACTATTTTGGAGGATAACATCATTTTAAAGTAGTGTGTATGAAACGTTCTTGATTAGTACTGATTTATCTAACATTTTAAATGTAGTAAATGTAGGGTAGGATTATGTGGAATTCCTTTTCACAGGTGGTTTTCTTATAGAGCGACAGGTTAGTAACAGAATGCCAAAGCTTTCTTGGTCAAAACAGGGTTGGAGCAGCAATGTTCATAACAGTGAGTCATGCGCTGGCCTCCCTCTCATCCCGGGTGTGCTTAATAGGGTGTGGTACCTTCTGCAGCAAATCTTTCTTTCTTATCTGAGAGATGTTTGCCCATTGCGTGATTGTATGGTGCAAACCGGTGCTTATCCAAGGAGCCGTCCAGATAGCCACACAGCTATGCACGTGTGGCTGTGCTCCATGCTGTCTTCACACACCCAACCGTGAGAAGAGGGTTTACTTTCTGACTCAATTAAATACATATAATGCTGTATGCACACTCACTCAGACTCATATAGGCCACACTGTACACAGACTGCCACACGGACGCAAACTCTCACTGATAGAACAAGCTGTACATTTACCTATACACACATATCCACCTTACATTTACTGTGTTGTGTTGTACATCACCGGTGAGGGGAATTTGGTGGCTGTACATTTCATTAACAATTTGTAAAACGTAACATTTGATACATCCTGCATTTACACAATGCAACCACACCCTTGATATAGGCCTATTAGAACAACCCCATATTTGAATGTATGAGTCACTCAAGGATGTGAAGTTATAGGAGGAGAACCTCGTATAGTACTTGTCCTTCAGTGCATTGACTTTCTGTGTTGTTAGTCATCCACATTGTCATGATGGGGAAGTGGATATTCAGCAGACACTGCAGTCTCTCTATTGCTTTACTGTCTTGTAGTCAATCAATTATCAATTAACATGTGTCATTTCTGCCCATTGTGGTAAATCTGTTGAATCATTAGGAATGAGTAGGTGACAGCTGTCTTCAGCTGAAGCTGTATATTAGACCATGTCATTTACCTGGAGAAGTGGACAAGTCACATTGGTTTCCGGTGTAAAATCTTTGACATTTTATTCATTAAGCAGACGCTAAATGCTTAGTGCAAATGGAAGGTACAGCTGATTTTCACAAGTATCAAAAAAGGAAATATGCTGCTAAGTGCTACTTTAGTTGTCCATAGGCCAAGCAAAAGTATTTAGTCAAATTGAAACTTGAAGAGGGCGTAGAGCTCTCTGGAATGACAGTTGGGATGGAAAGGTCGCTCCACCTCTGTGTAGCATGCAAGAAGAAGCATCACTTGGATGGTGCAATGTGATGACCTACTCATGTTCTAATGTACTCATGAAGTACTTAAATAGTTACAATAATTTTGCCATACATGTTTTGTCTGTCATTTTATTCAAAGCACCCGTTGTGGAGGAATTTAGAAACTGTGATGACACTCTTCTGCCAGTAGGGGGAGCAGTAAAGCCTCATTTGGAGTATGGGTCCTTGAGAACCGCTCTTATCTGAACCACAGGGTAAGTTGCTACTGTACATGTTTGCACTGCACTAAGGTCATGATTCTGAGCAAATAATGCAGCAATTTGTACATTGAAATACCACTACTCTTTTTTGCTTCCCACTACTTTCCTAGTCAGTTCAAGCATGCGTGTCCATCTGACCTCTCTCTCTCTCTCTCTCTCTCTCTCTCTCTCTCTCTCTCTCTCTCTCTCTCTCTCTCTCTCTCTCTCTCTCTCTCTCTCCAGATGCCGAGCACAGCTCCTTCCTCCGCCATCCCTCCTGGCTCTCAGTGTGCCACGCCACCCCCCGTGGCCCCCTGCCCCTCCCCACCATGCCCAGGTCCAGTGGAGGGTGGGGTGACCCTGCGCTCCCCGGCCACACGGCACCTGACCCACCTGGACCCCTGGAGGAGACACAGCTGGGAGCCCGGGGCAGTGGTTGTGAGGCAGCAGAAGGCCGACCCGCAGAACGACATCCGCAGGCAGGGGGCGCCATGCACACACCCACCCCCACACACCCACCCACCCACACACACACATACACCCACACACACACACCCACACATCATAGATAGAAGCCTGAGGGTAAGCAAGAGGTGGCAATTAGAAAAACAAAACAATTATACTTAAACATACTTATTGGGATCTATTTCTTAAACCACATAACATTTTGAGTTTTCAATTCTTAAACCAGTTGAAGCCTGCTGCATCACTTACAGAAAGGCATGGACACAGAAAGTGAGAGTGGAGCACCTTGTGTCCACACTGTGTTCAGATTGACACATACAGATTAGCACGTGCACACTTGTACTGGTACAGCCACACACATGCACACACTGTCCTGAAAGTGCTCATTGTCCTGGTCCTGCCATCCCTGGGGACATCACTGTCCTTCCTGCTCCCTGTCTCTCACACGCACAGCACAAGATCCAGTCAAGAGAGGAAGAGTTAGGGACACATTATACAAGAGTATGAGATAGCATTTGTCAATCTCCATCGCCTTGATCAGAGGCGCAAGTTACAAAACAGGGATTAGGGAAACAACTTCTTACCTTCAACCCACTCGGAATTAGTGAGTGGGACACCCTTTTTGTCAAATTCACCGTGTGGTGTATTTGGTATATATATTTATATCTAACACCCCTTTCCATCTCCCTCCCTCCCTCCCTCTCCCTCTCTCTCTCTCTCTCTCTCCCTCTCTCTCTCTCTCTCTCTCTCCCTCTCTCTCTCTCTCTCTCTCTCTCTCTCTCTCTCTCTCTCTCTCTCTCTCTCTCTCTCTCTCTCTCTGTCTCTCTCTCTCCTTCTGTCCCCCAGTGTGAGTCTGGAGAACCTGGAGCCTGGGGAGATGGAGAAGGTTCTGGGTTCCGTCCTGGGGACCCGGCGAATGCGGGACCCCCGTAGGACCCCCATCACCCAGGAAGGCTCCCTGTCCTCGCTCACAGAGGAGGAGGTGGGCTTTGACCCACAGCACTACTCTCTACTGGAGGTGAGCTGTCGCAATTGGATCTGTGAGCTGTTCATCATTCTCCTTGCCATGATCTGTCATGAATGATAATGCACGTATCGGACAGGAACAATACATTCATAGTCGATGGACTTTATTTGGACTTTTAGACGTATTGGCAAAGTTCAAATAGTCTTCTGTTGTGTTCCAGGAGCAGGCGAACAAGCTGCAGGGCTGCAGTGCCTCAGCGCCCAGCCTCAGTGTGGAGCGTCGCTCCACACTCAATAATTCTGCCCCCCGGCCACGCTCCAACTGCTATGGTAACCCACCACAACACTGAACTCTGGGTCAGGATCGGGATCAGTTCTACTTACCTTTCTAAAGGGTTGAGGATTGGAGTTTAGAGTAGTGTGTGTGTGTACCTGATGTTTTTTAATTGACCGTTGAAATGGAAATCGACCCCGACTTCTTGATCCTGATCTAGATTCCTTGAACTACTTCTCAAACTCTCAAGCGCATCCTCTGTGATTTCGACTCTGTCACTTTCTTTCTTCAGACTTGTGTTTTTGCTATTGGTGGACTTGTTATTGTTTATTTTCAGTCAATGGCCATGCCATTGTCTTTTTGTTTGTCTATGTGTGTGTTTGTGTGTGCGTGAGGGGGAGAGAGAGTGAGAGAGAGAGAATATAGTATGAATAACATTTGTAATTGAACAGAAGCCTGTGTGTTTCTTGTATGTGTGTGTGTGTGTGTGTGTGTGTGTGTGTGTGTGTGTGTGTGTGTGTGTGTGTGTGTGTGTGTGTGTGTGGGTGTGTGTGCATATGTGTCCCTGTCAGCATGTTAGTTTGTTTATGCCTGCATCTCACTGTGTGTATGTTTTTGAATGTTTGCATGGTTGTGTGTGTGCGTGTGTGTGTCTGTCTGTCTGTGTGTGTGTGTGTGTGTGTGTGTGTGTGCGCGCAGCAATGCGGAAGCTCTCTTCCTGTGTTTGTTCTGCAGTGGCTCTGGACTTGTCGTTAGCCAGCAGCACAGTTACACAGCCAAGCAGCCTACATTTGTCTGCTTTCCCACCATCTATCTGCCCTCTTTCACTCCAATCTCTTTCACTCTGAATCTTCCAAATTACACATCTTTAGGAGGATCTGTGTATGATCAAGTCCTTTTAATACTTAATGTAATTTCTCTGTAACTATATAATACTCCATCCTTCTAAACTATTTTCCTCTTTACGTCAAACAACATCAGTCTGTGCACTTGGCAAGTTTTCTCTTTCTTGGAAGATTGCACTGCAGCTACTGAATGAGCATCAGGTGAAGTCCAGAATAGTTCCCTGTGTTTTGTGTCGTTTAGTTAAGAAATGTCTTTCTGTTTTGAGCTAGCCTTGTTCTGCTGAGTTTGTAGTTAGCTATCACAGCTACAGCCCTTGCGTGAGTTCCAACGAGTGCTGGGTGTTAATGTGTTCCAATTTGTGTTTCCTTTTTTCTTCCAGAGACTTTACCACACTACCAACTCGGAGGATCCACGCAGAGGTAAGTCTCATTGTTTCCCGACTGCTTCCTTTGCAAACAGCCGTCTCCATTTCGGTTCTGTTTCGCCGACACGCACAGCCGTCTCCATTCGGGATCACATTCTGTACATGAGGGAGCCCCCATGCTTGAATTGAGTTTCATGTCCCTACCAGTATTGTTCATGTCCCATGAAGTGGGGATGATGTACAGACCCTCCACTTCGTTCACTGTCTTCCTCCTCTCTGAGTCTTTCTGTCCCTCATCCGCTCCCTCCTTGGTGTCTCATCCCGTGTCCCCTCCTCGTCCTCAGTGTGGGTAGTGACCTGGGGCTCCTGCACTGGGAGAAGGAGGGAAGCTGGACGGAGATCGAGAGAGGGGAGGACAAGGAGGAGAGGACTGGCAGCCCTCTGGAACGGACTCTCAGTTTCTTACGCAAGATGGCGGGCAATCGCAAGGTACAGTACAGACTATCTTTATTGATTTCTTTGTTACTTTTATCCATCCACTTTGATGTCTTTTCTGCTCTCTGACTTCCACTGGAGCCAGTGAGGGTTGTCAGTTTTCCGCGATGCTATGTCCTCTTTAACCAGTCGAACTATGTTCCATTCTGAACATGTTCCAAGTTGAACCTGGCCTCTGTCAATGCGCAGTCTGATACCGGAACATGATAGCAGATTTTGCACAACTGCCTATTAGGCGCTATTAAGGAAAGCATTGCTGAGCCCCCAGCAGAGGGCCATCTTTAACTGTACAGTGCCATGTCACTGCCAGCTCCCCCTCAGTTCCCTCGCTCTGACTCAGTACATCTGGAACGGTGTTCGTACCACTGTCGTCATTAGTTTCATGGGTCAGCGCCATGCTACGTGCTGACTCACTGTTGTGTGATTCAGTAGAAACGTCCTGAGTCACATAACTCAGATTATACAAAAATGGGACAGCCTAAGCCAAGAAGCTACTGTGAGGGTGACTCAATCATTTGTCCTTTTTTCCTGGGCCTAAAACATCCTGCGCATCACACATACATGCACACACACACACACACACACACACACACTCACAGAGTTTTGTTCTGCACAAAAGTTAGTAGTTTGTAGTTAATAGGGTATATTTTACCAATTGGTAGTTCTAACAAGATTTGAAGTATGCTGTATGTTTGTTTTTATTTTCTAGCGAGTAATAGCGTGTTAGTTCTCTGCAGGCTGGTGGTGTATTAGCTGGTCTCTCCTTTGAACTGACTGGTTGTTAACAGGAAGCTGTCCTCAGGCTGGATCGGTTGAGTGCTGACAGATGACATCATAAGCTTGTGATAAAACAGTCCTCCAGGCACAAGAAAACTTCTGTGAATGTGGTGTGTTTGTGTATGTGCATGTGTGTGTGTGCGTGTGTGTGTGTGTGTGTATTGTCACCCATGACCCCATGATATTCCACAAGGTCCACTTCACTATGGGTCACACCAACAGGCTGTCATACTGATGTGACAGATTACTAAATACTTAAAACGCATTTTGCCTATGTTATAGACAGAGAGAAAAAAAAAGCACAAAACAAATTTTGCGACAAAACAAAACCAGCTACCCACGCCAGTGACAACATGAAGGTTAAATGTACTCTCCAGTCCAGTAATCCTGGCTTTTCAGGTCTCTGACACCTTCATCACACCTCCTCTAGTGTAAAGGTACCTTCTAAAGAGCATTGAAAGCACTCCACACTCTGGGGGTCTGCAAGCCTCAGTAGTTTATTGGGGTTTAGTGTTTGTTATTATGAGTCTGGAACATTCTTTTTCTTTAGATGTGGATTGGACCAATTAGTGACACCTACTTCATGTTTGGTTATTGCATGTGTGGTGTGTGGAACTTCATTGTCTGTGCCTACGTGTAGTATCAGTGTTCAGCCTGTTTGGCGTCTGATAGGTTGGTAGTGTTTTTGAGGTGGAAGAGTGGGCGTGTTTGATACTGTAGGTGAATGAGCCCCATCGTGTCTGTCCCTCTCTTCCTGTGCCTATACGAGTAGGCTTGTGTCGCAATACACTTTTTTTTTTAGTTAGCCAGTGCATCCTGTAGCCCTGACTAGATCTCCTGTCTGTTCCCTCTCCCATCTCTCCCCCCCCCCCCTTTTCACACACACAGCCCTGGTACCTGTGCTGTTATTTTGGCCCAGACACCCAGTGTGCATTGCTGGAGCTGAGTGACAAGGTTTGTGGGTGAAGGCTCCCAGCACCTGGTCATTATCTCACTGGAGCGCAAGCTGTGGAGCTCTGAGACACCTACACATTATAGACCCAAAATACACTTAGTGACAGCCGTTCACTCGTGTAAGCACATACACACACAGACAGCCAGTACACACAGGGACAGAACCTGATTTACACAACTCAACCTACAACATCCCCACCATACTATACCCCTGTCTCTACAGTTATATACACACATACTTTCTGCTCTGTCCATGCTAGTATTGCAGATACACTTTAATACACACACACACTCTCCCTAAGTGGCACAGCTCTGCAGCGGAGCGGTAACCCACGGCAACGCGCCGATCTGGCACTGGCCAAATCCAACAGTTTGCTGTCGAGGAAAGGCCTGATAGTGGGGCCGCTCTGCCAAACATGTCACACTGCCACTCTGTCAATCCACAAGAGTTTGTGTGTGTGTGTGTGTCTGTTGCTAGTGCCGATTAGCACTCCCTTGAATGTCAAAAAGACCCTTCACTCCCACACTGACTCACTGAGATAAAGCCTTATGCAACACCAGCATAAGCATGTGGTACATATAGAGGTAGGGCCAGATAGCGGACAGTGAATCCGTGAATGATTTGAATCTTGGGACAACTCCATCCTATTGTAGTGGGTTACTACCACCTAGAAGGGGAGCCAGATTTCAGCCTAGTATCAATACACAGTCCAGTTGGCTGTCACTGACCATATCCATCCCCTGACAAAAAGACATGAATGGTATATTCATGTACTCATGCCCTCGAAGCTTCAGATAACATAAGGTCATGACTGAGTAAACTCAAAGGATGAACTTCACACACACACATACACACAATTTTGGTCACAAATGATGAAAACCTTAAACATTCTTTGACCAAAGAGCCCTTTGTTGGATGATGTTGTTTTCTGTAACTCTAAAACACAAGACTGGTTGTTTGTTGGAGAAACAGAGAAATTGGACAGGGGTAGAGGTACTGCAGAGAGAGAGAGAGGAGTGAGGGAGAGAGGAGTGGGGGAGAGAGAGACAGAGAGAGAGAGAGAGAGAGATTGGAGGGAAAGAGAGAGAGAGCAAGAGAGAGAGGTGTGAGGGAGAGAAAGAGGAGTGGGGGAGAGAGAGAAAGTGGGGGGAAAGAGAGACAGAGAGAGAGACAGAGAGAGAGAGAGAGAGAGAGAGAGAGAGAGAGAGAGAGAGAGAGAGAGTGGGGGATAGAGAGAGTGGGGGAGAGGGAGTGGGTGAGGGAGAGTACAGAAACTGCTGTGGAGGTCCGCCCACAGAACAATCTGTCCTCTTTAACTTCGATCCTTCTAATAGATGGTTATATTTATCACTTGTCAAGAGAGAGAGAGAGATGGAGAGAGCTGAGAGAGAGGGAGAGACAGAAAGAGAAGATGATGTGGCGATACAGGAAAATGGTTCATAAAGTAAATATTTCAAGGTCACTGTGTCAAAGTGAGAAACACTTCTTCTCAAAAAAAGGTATGTGTGAACCACAAAACAACACATATAAGTTTGAATTCCCCAGAAGCTATTGCATTTTCTAATAGAACCAAAGCAAAATGACCATGTGTTAAATCTAAGAAGAAAATCAAGTTAAAGAAGTTAATGTAAACTATATTTCATATTTCTGTAATTCTCTGTGCATACTGTCTCTCTAACTCCAGCTCACTTTGAGACTGTAACAAACTATTTATATTATTAATTAATATAACTCCCACCAACCAGACACAGCCAGAGTGCTGATCTGGCAGAGCAAGCTGGCACCAGATGTTGTTGAGGCAATGTTGTCATGGACACCAACCCCACCCACCCAGAACTTCACTCATGTACAGTATAAAACTTGATGGAAGTGGTTGCTACTGTAGTAAACCTGTGGGTTTCCAATGCATCTGGTTTCCGCACACTTTGAATATGCCAGTGTTTTGATTGTAATTCATCTAGTTGTTCAACCAGTAGTTTTAACAACTTTAGGAATCAACTATTTTAGAGGCATATCCTACTGTGCATTTGACACAGTTGTGTATATAACACTAACTTTTAAAAGAGACTCATGCCTGACTTCTAAGGTTAAATAAAAAAAGTTACGAGCATGTGTCATTCCAGTTACAGGGAGATGCTGCTGCGGTTATGCTTTAAGGGTTGGTTTTGAAACCAGACCTCCTCCAGTAGGCGCGGTTTTGGATGCTGCGCTCACGATATCTAGTGTGGAAAAAAAGAACACATCCGAATTTCCTGAATGAGAAAGCCACCGATAAAGCACCAGCAACGGCGAACCTTAGGCAGGGGATACCTAACTGCTCTACCGTGTTTCTTTCAGTTAAGAGTAGGCTACAACCGTTCTTTGCGATTGATAACTAGTACCGCACAAAAAGCAGATAAAAAGCCCCGCGTTACAGCCAGAAGAAATACGCCTCAAAGATTAATCTTATTTTAACGGATCTGGATTTCAACATGTCCAGAGTCGCAGATTTATCGAAAATTCGACAGGAAAGGATGAGGGAAATCGGTTTGCGGGTGAGTTTGACAAAATTATTTGATTAATTGGTTGGTAATTGTGTTTTACAATAGCTTATTATTACAATAATATACCATTTTGTATATAGTTAAAAACGGTATACAGGCTGAATCAGGATAAGTATTCTGTTTATGAACTATCAAAATGCAGCTGTAGCTGAAGCTGCTGGTTTAAGGAAGTTTGCGCAACAAGAGTGCAGTAACTTGGCAAGAGGAACAGACGCACTCGGCATTGTTGGCCATCCCCGGTACAGCTGGTTTGTCACTTTCTTTTCGGTCCACTTATTACGGTCACAATAATAAGACTGCACAAATATATACTGTATATTTGTGTCTGTAACGGCCTATGTGCCTGTAAGTGTGTGTGTGTGTGTGAGTGAGAGAGAGAGAGAGAGAGAGAGAGAGAGAGAGAGAGAGAGAGAGAGAGAGAGAGAGAGAGAGAGAGAGAGAGAGAGAGAGAGCGAGAAGGATGGAGCGTGCACTGAACCACATGGTCAAAGATACCGGTGTGCGCGCGCTCATGAGGGCATCCGCATAGGAAACACTTTAACCTGATCCATTTGACATGTAACACATTATTCATCACGCATGACATTGGATTCACAACACGATGGGATGCTGCATTGTATTCACAAAGAAAAGTGTACAGTATCAGAAGACAAGATAGTGAAAATAAAACAGTAGTACTTAGTTCATCTACTGGATCCGCCCAATGTTCCCTGTCTCTGTCATGCTGTGTCTTAGCTGCAACGGATTAGTAGACATGAGTAATGTTCCTGCCCTCCTGGACAGCACTGGTCTAGGCATGTGTGGGTGTCTCATTTTATTGAGATGCTCTAGCAAGAGTATATCAGAGTGTATTCCCTGTGTGTGTGTGTGTGTGTGTGTGTGTGTGTTTGAGCAGTTAGCATAGGCTTCATGTGCCCTTTTTTACATGCTAAGTTTATGTCAGTATGTAGGCCTTTGAAAAAGGACACGGTGCGTGCGTGTGTGTGTAAGGTATCTGGATTCATGCAAGTTCTTTATTGAGGTGAGTGAAGCAAGTGTGTGTGTGTGTGTGTGTGTGTGTGTGTGTGTGTGTGTGTGTGTGTGTGTGTGTGTGTGTGTGACTATAGCAACGGTTGCCATAGAAATGCCACTCTGTCGGTGTGATATTATCTGCTTTCTCCAGCACAGTGGATAACTGAGAAAACCTTGGCTTTCCAGTTTCATACAGTACAAGCCCAGTCAAATATTACACCCAGCATCCACTCACTGTAGTTTACACAGAAGTATGTATGAACAGCGCTTACCAGGGTCAAATGACTCATTGATTTACAGGGGGGCCCTGATATTCTGTAGACAAGACATTTCTTTCTCATTGAGTCTTGACATGCAAGCGAATAGACATGAGTTTTACATTTTATGATATGAAATTCACCACACTTACTGCAGTACATTGGTCATACACAGTCATTATCCTGAGTTTACATTAGGGGTGATTTGTGAAGAAGACGATTCCCTTTACCAGAGGTTGACTAATATTCTTAATTTCCTGTATAACAGGTCTGCATGTGCACAACCTCTGCACATAGTGTTCGAACCTGGTTACACAAACTAGTTTCCTCCGAGGGCAAGGTGGGAGGGAGAGACTGAATAGTGAAATCTATAGTACACTGGGGAAAGTGTGTAGGAGAATGTTTGTAGGCGTGAATGTGTTTTGGAAGAAGAGGACTGAGGGCGAAGGACTGCTCGAGATGGGAGGGCAAAAACAAGAGGAAGTGGAGAGAGGTGCAGGATATGACGATGGCATTGGCAATGATGAGTAATGATCAGTAAGGGCTGAGATCTGTCTGTGACCATACACCTCAATGGATCTAGTTTCAGTTTGTGCTCTATGAACCTCCAGAACATTCCAGTACAGTGACCTTAACTTGCAGAGTGTGGTAAAAAGACTGGATCTTCTTATCGTTCTCAGGGTCCAGATTCTGTCAGCCTCGCGTCCTACTGTGTGTTATGTCGGTCAGGGAGACTAAACTTAAATCCACCCCAGGCTCCACTCTGCCCAGTGTACCTCCAGAGAACAGAAACCAGGCTACAGGGCCACCTCAATCCACACAGTGGTAGAGTTTACTTCCAAACTGGAACACACACATCTCCTCTCTCTTTCTCCCACTCTCTCTCCCTCTCTATAGACAGGTCAACAAGGTGTGTATACACTGTATATATATACAGACCTGTGTTTGTATGTTCGTTAGTCATTAGTGAGTTAGGGAAGGGATTTCCTCTCAGAACATATGTACGTGCTCCTGCTGCTAACACCTCTGATGTTTTAACGACAGTGTAAATGTCAGTACCTCTAGAAACACTGAATGTAGTACAAATCTATAGACATCTTTATCTCCCTACCACCCTCCATCCTAAGTGTACCCACTCTCAGACCAAAGCTAATTCTAGCTTATAACACATTGACAGATTTATACTAAAAACAGGGCCTGCTGCCTTTTTTGTCGGCCTACTTTACAAAATTTGCCTTACATCATTAGAGGATCCAACTAAGTATGGGTAAAATTTCTAGATCCTTTGTTTTTTTGCTGTTTTGCCTGACCCTGTGGTCGATGTTTATCAACCTTCCTGTTTCATAACTATGTGCATGTGAGGATCACATGGAGCCTCTACTCTTCCTCTCAAATCTACCCTTCTCACTGCACAAAGTAACCGATGGGCAGAAGGGACAGAAATAATAGTAGGAGGTGAAGAAAGAGGGTGAAAACAGAAATCAGTTGAATTGAAACTGTTTAGCAATTGTGTCTTTTGAAAACAGAGCATTTCAGAGCTCTTTCTCTGCCCCTGCCTCTCTCTGTTCTCAATTAAACATTGTGGAAGAGGTGTTTCTTTACATACCCTGTTCTTTCTATCTGTAGCTGTTACCTTATACAAGCTTAACCCCACCCTCCAAAGCCTTAAAAAGAGGAAGTCTGCACTGTGTGTTGTGTTTCCTGTGCGAAAAGTCAACATGATATGAAACTCAACATTCCATGCAAGACACAGGTGTTCACCGGCTCTTCTTCTAGTTCACAGGTTACAGCAGAATTCCTCTTCCACCCATAGTTTTTCAGTATATGAGATCGACCAATCAGATCACTGTTGTTTATGAGGGAGCCTCTCTGCTGTGTTTGGTGTCTTCTTCAGAACAAGGAGAAGGAGCGCATGAGGGAGCGAGAGAAAGAGGCTCGGGAGAGGGAGGCTCGCTACAGCAACGGCCACCTCTTCACCTCCCTCACCATCTCTGGTACCACGCTCTGCTCAGCCTGCAACAAGAGCATCACCGCCAAGGAGGCCCTGAGCTGTCCCAGTATGTATTACCTCTGCCATCTCTTCTAATACCACTCTAGCTACAGTACGACTGGATTGGAATTGTACTTTGGTTGCCGTTTGTTACCCAAGATATGATTGTAGTATTGAGTTTTGCTCTCCTCTCTAATCCCATCCGTTTGACAGCACTAAATCCACATACTTCAATGGAACACCTCTATGGGTTTTTTTTTTCAAAGGAAATGTGTGTTGGAGTAACTACTAAACCTCATTGGTGGAATTATTACATATTAACAATAGTCATAATTGTTGGATGTTTTTTAAGTATGCACATACATTTATGGTACATGCTGACACTGACTAAAAAAGAACAACAGTTTTCTTTTAGTTTAACATGGTGATCAGAGACTGGGTGAGAGGGTTTATAACCCCCCCCCCCCCCCCGGGTCTCTACCTCCCTTAGTTCTGAGTCTGACTTCCTGACCTAGAACCCTGCACAGGAAGTGAAACTGATTTGAAACAATGGAAGCAGCAGCCAGGAGGAGATGAGACAGAAAAGGAAGTTGGACGAAAGAGAGGAGGTTAAAAAAAAAAAGAGCACAGAAAAGAAAACTTTGAGAAATAAAGTCACTCATTTGTTGTCCAATTCCTACAGCCTGCAACGTTACCATCCATAACCGCTGTAGAGACACACTGCCTAACTGTGCCAAGATGAAACAGAGGGTAAGATCCCTTTACACAATATGGTGTGTTTGACAAACACATCTATTCATACTAAATATTCACTGTGTTCACTGGGTACATACAACAATGGACATTTTTATTTAAATCTGTGTTGTTAAACTTGGTTAAGCTTTGATATGTTTTGCTTACTCATGTTGACCTTATGGTATAGTCTGCAAGATGCATTGTAGCTAGCTAGCACATGTAGCTAAACTCTCCTCATATCCACAGCAACAAAAGATGGCTCTCATGAGGAACAACTCTTCTAACGTTACTCTTCGTACCAAAAGTGAGTGTAAACGCACCAACGAGTGGCCCACACATACACAACATGTTTGATGGAATGGCAAATACATGTTGAGTCATTGATATCAAACTGCTCCTCCTCTTCCTTCGCCTCACCCCCGTGCCTCACCCCCCTGCCTCACCCCCTGCCTCACCCCCTGCCTCACCCCCGTGCCTCACCCCCTGCCTCACCCCCCTGCCTCACCCCCTGCCTCACCCCCGTGCCTCACCCCCCTGCCTCACCCCCGTGCCTCACCCCCTGCCTCACCCCCGTGCCTCACCCCCTGCCTCACCCCCCTGCCTCACCCCCGTGCCTCACCCCCGTGCCTCACCCCCCTGCCTCACCCCCGTACCTCACCCCCGTGCCTCACCCCCTGCCTCACCCCCCTGCCTCACCCCCGTACCTCACCCCGTACCTCACCCCCTGCCTCACCCCCTGCCTCACCCCCTGCCTCACCCCCCTGCCTCACCCCCTGCCTCACCCCCGTGCCTCACCCCCCTGCCTCACCCCCGTGCCTCACCCCCCTGCCTCACCCCCTGCCTCACCCCCGTGCCTCACCCCCCTGCCTCACCCCCTGCCTCACCCCCGTGCCTCACCCCCGTGCCTCACCCCCCTTCCTCACCCCCTGCCTCACCCCCCTGCCTCACCCCCGTGCCTCACCCCCCTGCCTCACCCCCGTACCTCACCCCCGTGCCTCACCCCCTGCCTCACCCCCCTGCCTCACCCCCGTACCTCACCCCGTACCTCACCCCCTGCCTCACCCCCTGCCTCACCCCCCTGCCTCACCCCCGTGCCTCACCCCCCTGCCTCACCCCCGTACCTCACCCCCGTGCCTCACCCCCTGCCTCACCCCCCTGCCTCACCCCCGTACCTCACCCCGTACCTCACCCCCTGCCTCACCCCCTGCCTCACCCCCTGCCTCACCCCCCTGCCTCACCCCCCTGCCTCACCCCCTGCCTCACCCCCTGCCTCACCACCTCCCCAGCCCCCCTGATGCGGGAGCGGCCCAGCTCGGCCATCTACCACTCAGACAGCCTCCGCCAATCCCTGCTGGGCTCCCGTCGTGGACGCTCCGGCCTCTCCCTCTCCAAGAGCGTCTCCACCAATAATATTGCAGGGTGAGTTCTGACTCCGCCCACATATCCTGTGCTCTAGAACCGGGTGGAGTTTTGGAGATCCCCTGCTAAGGATAGGTGGGATTGCTACACTGGAGAAAGAAAATATATTGTTGGAACCAAATTGTTTGGTCAAAATGTTGGTGGTGTGTGTGATTTTATGAGTACCCTTTGGGCTTATTCCATAAATAACCAAAAGTTTAAAGGTTTTACGGTTTTAGCCTAACACCCTTTCAAAAGAATTATAATTAAGATAATGATAATAACAATAGACCACAAATAGAAATAGAAAACAAAGCCAACATGAGAGAGGTGTGATGTTGACAGACACATTTTAACCCATGCATGACGACTCATCTTTGTGTGTGTGCGTTTGTGTGTCAGGACACAAGCATGAATAGTGTAATTCACAGTGGTCATTGATTGGTATGTATTGTACATTTGTGCCATTGTAATTGTGTTTTGTGTTGTGTCTTTTATGTGTGTTTGTGTTTGTGTCTGCTTGGGTTTCTGCTCCCTCTATGAATGTTCTTGGCATGCTTGGATTTATATCTGTATTTGTGTGTTTGTTGTGGGTGTGTTTGTACATGTGTATAAATGTACACTCAATGTCTTTGGGTGAATCCTTTTGTTTGGATGGATGTTATTTACACATGCATGTCATGTATGTGTGTGTGTTTGTACGTGTTGATGTGTGTGTGTGTGTGTGTGTGTTTGTATGCTTCTATATATATGTGTGCTTGCATGTGAATGTATATCTCTGTGTCTTGCTGCCTGTGTGTGTGTGTGTGTGGGTGTGTCCTGGTCCATGCCTCTGTATAGGAGCCTGAATGATGACTCTCCCCTGGGCCTGCGCAGGATCCTGTCCCAGTCCACAGACTCCCTCAACTTCAAGAACAGAGCCATGTCCATGGAGTCTCTCAACGACGAGGGTGAGACTGAGCTCTGTTCAACACCAGCCAGGTCTCCTGACAGACAAACAAGTCTGTCTGGAAACCCACCAAGCCCTTTGTTTCGGACGGCTGTTTGTATTTGTGATTTGATCAATGTTGTCGTCTCTTGCTGATCCAAACGTTTGGATGGATGAGAGGTGGATGTAACGTGGACGTCTGCCTTCAGGAGAAGTCTACTACGCCTCGATGCTGGAGGAGATGGAGATAGAGGGGCGGGACTTTGAGGCCGACTCCTGGAGCATGGCGGTGGACTCCGCCTACCTCCAGACGCATCGTAAAGACGTCATCAAGAGGCAGGACGTCATCTACGGTGAGAACGCCCCCCCCCCCCCCCCCCCCGATTTGGCTTCACGCGTGGCCGGGCGTGCGTCGCCTGGGTTCCTGAACATCTCTTCACCAAAACGCACGTGTAAAAGTTTGACTTTTACCCCCCCCCCCCCCCCCCCCCCCAGAGCTGATCCAGACGGAACTGCACCACGTGCGCACGCTGCGCATCATGGAGCGGGTGTTCCGCCAGGGCATGCTGGAGGAGGTGCAGCTGGAGCCGGGCGTGGTGCACGCCATCTTCCCCTGCCTGGACCGCCTGATGGCGCTACACGGGCGCTTCCTGGCGCAGCTCCTGACCCGGCGCAACCACAGCCTGGAGCCGGGCTCCTCGTACAACTTCACCATGCACCAGCTGGGCGACGTGCTGCTGGAGCAGGTAACGCACGGGACACGCGCGCACTGTACACGTGCACTGGACATGTGCTGCACACGCATGACGCCGCTCCGCCCACTTGAAAGATTCTAGAGTTTCCCTGAGACTCAGGATTCCCTGAAACCCTGAGTTTCTGTTTGTGGAAGCGGTGCAGAATAAAACGCTGCACACACAGTTGTTGCGGCTGAAGACCGCTGTTGTCAGCGGTTAATGACTGTGTGTGTGTGTGTTCCAGTTCTCAGGCCAGTATGCTGATGAGATGAGGAAGACTTACGCCGAGTTTTGCAGTCGACACCTGAAGGCTGTAAAACTGTACAAGGAGCTGCTGGCCAGAGACAAGAGGTTCCAGTACTTCATACGGGTGAGCACACATACTTGCTAGTTCCCTGAATATTTAAGAGCAAGAGTTATATAAACACGGACTCTAGCAACCTAGCCTTGAACTGCTGGCATCCAGCCAACCATCTATACTTGATAATTGTAGTGTATTTGTAGTGTATTTGAATTTTTTCAAATCTATATTCTGAATTTAGAACTGAATTGAATTTGTAGCTTGACAGTGAATCCTATGAGCAAATCTCTCTTTCCCTCTGTGTGTTTCCAACACACTCTCTTGTTCTCTCTCTCTTTCTTTCTCATCCTGGTCAGCGGGTGAGTAGAGGTCAGCTGCTGCGTCGCCATGGTATCCAGGAGTGCATCCTGTTGGTCACCCAGCGCATCACCAAGTACCCGGTCCTATTCCAGCGTATCCTCGACAACACCAAAGGTGAGCCAGACAACCTGTGGGGTTGTTCCACCCCTCGACGCAGGGCCACTTCTCACACATCCTCTCTTCCTCCACCAGACAACGAAGAGGAAGCTCAGTCGTTTGTCCAGACTCTGGTTGCGGTCAAAGAACTGCTCAGCTCGATCGACCAACAGGTAGCTACGTAAGACCCTGCTAGCATGCGTATGCTCGCCGCAGGCCAACCTATAAGAGAGAGGGTTAGTGTGGGGACCCTTGAGACACAAACACATACACGCTGTCCCTGTGGCGTGGGCCAGGTTCTGGAGCTGGAGCGGACCCAGAGGCTGCAGGAGATCCAGGCTCGGTTAGACCCACGAGCCGAAGCCAAGGTGAGAGATGGGCAGCTGTTCCGAGGAGGCGAACTGCTCAGGAGAAGGCTCATCCACGAGGGCACGCTGCTCTGGAAAAACCCTGGCTCCAGGCTCAAAGGTAAGTGCTATGTGTGCCTGTGTGTGTGCCTGTGTGTGTGTGCCTGTGTGTGTGTGCCTGTGTGTGTGTTTGTGCATGTGTGTGTGTGCCTGTGTGTGTGTGTGCCTGTGTGTGTGTTTGTGCCTGTGTGTGTGTGTGTGTGTGTGCCTGTGTGTGTGTGTGCCTGTGTGTGTGTGCCTGTGTTTGTGTGTGTGTTTTCTGGAGAGAGATGATTTAGGGATTTGTCTCCTGACAGTTCTAGACCTAGTTCATGAGTTGATGCTCAATGTTTGGGTCAATCTTTCACATTGGATAGTATTGCAGCAGCTGTACAACTGTTAACACATGTAAGGATGGTGGCAGGCTGGATAAACATGTTGGTTACATTTGTGTGTTTGGTCATAGATGTGCAGGTCCTTCTGATGACAGACATCCTCGTTTTCCTGCAGGAGAAAGACCAGCGATACATTTTCCCATCTCTGGTATACACATGCATTCATCACTCATTGATCTTATTGATAGTTTATCAAACATAATTTATGTGATCTATGCTATTTTATTCTCACTTTGTATTCCCCTCTCTCTCTCTCTCTCTCTCTCTCTCTCTCTCTC